>NW_022589706.1:61467697-61678913 GCF_004348235.1 Phoca vitulina | reverse complement strand
AGGTTGGGCGACTGCCTTCGGCTCAGGTCATGATCCTGGAGTCCCTGGATCGAGTCCCGCATCGGGCTCCCTGCTCAGCGGGGAGTCTGCTTTTCCCTCTGACCCTCCCCCATCTCATGTACTCACTCTCTCTCATTCTCTCTCTCTCAAATAAATAAATAAAATCTTTAAAAAAAAAAAAAAAAAAAAAAGAAAGATAAACTGACAGAAAAGGCAGCAAACTCCAAAAGAAGAGAGAAACTACTCTAATAAAGCAAGGAAATATTATTAAGCTTTAAATAAAAATTGATAGTTTTAAAATTATTTTTAAAATTTGAGGGACAGTATTCAGTTATCTGAAAATTCATTAACATGGAATATCTCATTCTTTCTATATAGACACATACACACACATGCACATATACTATTTCCCATATCTATATTTATACATCTACTTTATTGCTCTGGGCATTTAAGTTAATACATTCAATGCTTTATTCATTTTTGATTGACTTATTATTCATATTCTTCATATTCATGGCTAAGCCCCCTTAATCTTATATCCCTATAGATTATTTTATACTAACAATATTATACTCAAATATGACAATGTCCCACAGAAATTTTCTGATTAACCTGCTTTAAGTCATTGTTTTGTAACTTATCAACTAATCTGTATTAAAAACACACCAAAAAAACCTCTAAAAAGAATAAAACTTCTACATTAACTACATCATACAACTTGCATTACAAATTGCCTACCCAAATTCTCAACTTTTATTGATTAAGAAAGTGAGGTGCAGAGTTCGGGCTAGATGCTATCTTACTCATTCTCTAATATGTAAATTCTAGTATCTAAAAATAAGAAATTACTTTTTTACAATAATAATAAGGAATGACTAATAAACCTAATTTAAATCTGGGATTTAAATAATCAATCGGGCACCTGGATGGTTCAGTCAGTTAAGTGTCTGCCTTCAGCTCAGGTCATAATCCCAGAGTCGCAGGATTGGGCCCCCAGTCAGGCTTCCTGCTCAGTGGGGAGTCAGCTTCTTCCTCTCCCTCTGCTCCTCCTCCCTCTTGTGCTCTCTCTCTCTCTCGCTCACTCTCTAATAAAATCTTAAAAAAAAATAATCATTTAATATTGCCATATTAAATCATCCAAAAATGCTAATTGAGCACCTAAGCTTTTTAAAATGCTAATATAAAATTCTGTGTATGATACTAAAGAGATTTTAAATAACCTTAGTCTTTGAAGATATAATATAGTCGGGCAAATAAAAATTTTAAAATCAGATAATATTATCACATATTAAATTAAAATAAAACAAAAGTTACTGAAATGAATAAAACTGAACAATATAAGAAATGTGACTGTAAGAACTAATAAATGAATTTGGTAAAGTGGGGTACAAAATCAATGCTTGAAAATTTGTTGTGTTTCCAATAGCCAAGCTATGCAAAGAGCCCAGATGTCCATCAATAGATGCGTGGATAAAGAAGATGCTGTACATATACAGACACACACATACACACATACACACACACATAATGGAATATTACTCAGCCATCAAAAAGAATGAAATCTTGCCATTTGCAATGATGTGGATGAACTAGAGGGTATTATGCTAAATGAAGTAAGTCAGTCAGAGAAAGACAAATATATGATTTCACTCACATGTAGAATTTCAGAAACAAAACTGATGAAACATGAGGGAAGGGAAGGAAAAATAAAATAAGAAGGAAACAGAGAGGGAGACAAACCATAAGAGACTCTTAACTGTAGGAAACAAACTAAGGGTTGCTGGAGGGAAGGTGGGTGGAAAGATGGGGTAACTGGGTGATGGGCATTAAGGAGGGCACATGATGTAATGAGCACTGGGTATTATATGCAACTGATGAATCCCTAACTTCTACCTCTGAAACTATTAATATACTGTATGTTAATTAAATTGAATTTAAATTTTAAAAAATCTGTTGTGTTTCTAAACACTAGAAAACATCCTATTTACAATTACATCAAAAAGAAAAAATAACTAGGAATAAATTTAACCCAGGTGAAAGATCTGTACACTGAAAACTATAAGATATTGATGAAAAAAACTGAAGACATAAATAAAAGGAAAGACATTCCATAGTCATGGATTGAAAGTATTAATATTGTTAAAATGCCCATACTACCCAAAGCAATCTACAGATTCAATGAAATCCCTATCAAAATTCCAATGGCATTTTTCACAGAAATAGAACAAACAACTAAAATTTGTATGCAACCATAAAAGACCTTGAATAACCAAACAATCTTAAGAAAAAACAAGTTGGAGGCATCACACTCCCTGATTTCAAATTATTACAAAGCTATAGTAATCAAAATGGTATGGTATCAGTATGGACACAGACACATAGATCAATGGAACAGAACAGAGAGCCCAGAAATAAACCTGCACATATATGGTCAATTAATTTATAATAAAGGAGGCAAGAATATACAATGGGGAAAGGACGGTGTCTTCAATAAATGGTGCTGAGAAAAATGGACAGCCACATGAAAAATAATGAACCTGGACCACTATCTTACCCCATACCAAAAATAAACTCAAAATGAATTAAAGACTTGAATGTAAGACCTGAAACCATAAAACTCCTAGAATAAAACATAGGTGGTAAGCTTCTCAACATTGGTCTTAGCAATATCTTTTTAGATCCAACTTAAGAAGCGGTG
Source organism: Phoca vitulina (assembly GCF_004348235.1). NCBI lineage: Eukaryota > Metazoa > Chordata > Mammalia > Carnivora > Phocidae > Phoca > Phoca vitulina. The sequence goes on along the minus strand of NW_022589706.1, from coordinate 61,676,212 downwards.
ACAACAAAAGCAAAAATAAATAAAGGGGATTATACAAAACTAAAAAGCTTCAAGTGAAGAAAAACATCAACAAAATAAAAAGGCAACCTATAGAATGGGAGGTTATCTGATAAGGGTTAACATCTAAAATATATTTAAGAAACTCATACAACTCAATAGCAAAAAATAAATAAATAAAAGAGTGATTAAAAAATGGCAGAGGGGGACACCTGAATGGCTCAGTTGGTTAAGCATCTGTCTCCTGATTTTGGCTCAGATCATGATCTCAGTGTTGTCAGATGGAACCCCACATCAGGCTCCGCCCCAGGCATGAAGCCTACTTAAGATTCTCTCTCTCCTCTTCCTCTCTCTCCCCAACCCCCTGTTCACTCTCTCTCTCTCTCTCTCAAAAAAGAAAAGGGGGGGGGGCAGAGGAACTGAATAGACATTTTCCCAAAGATAAACATGGCCAAAAGACACATGAAAACAGGTTCAACATCACTAATAATCTGAGAAATACAAGTCAAATCCACAATAAGATATCACCTCACACCTGTTAGAATGGCTATTATTAAAAAGACAAGAAATAACAAGTGTTGGTGAAGATACACAGAAAAGGGAACCTTCATGTTCTGTTGGTGGGAATGTAAATTAGTGCAGCCACTATGGAAAATGGTATAAAGATGTCTCCAAAAAAAAAAAAAAATCCATATTGTGATCCAACAATTCTACTGGGTATTTATCCAAAGAAAATGAAAACGTTAGTTTGAAAAGACATATAAACTCCTATGTTCATTGCAGCATTATTTACAACAACCAAGATATAGAAACAACTGAAGTGTTCATCTATGAATGAATGGATAAAGAAAATGTATGTAAATACAATGGAATATTAATTCAGCCATAATAAAGGAAGAAAATCTTGCCTTTTGCAACAAGACAGATAGATCTTGAGGGCATTATGCTAAGTGAAATAAGTCAGACAGAGAAAGACAAATACCACATGATCTCTCTTACAGTGGAATCTAAAATAAAACCAAACCAAATACAAAGATGCAGATCAAATTGGTGGCTGCCAGAGGCAAGAAGTGGGGTATAAGAAAATGGGTGAAAGTGGTCAAAAGATACAAACTTCCAGTTATAAATAAGTCAAGGGGATGGAATGTACACCATGGTGACTGTAGTTAATAATACTGTGTATTGCATACTTGAACGCTGCTAAAAAAGTAGTTCTTAAAAGTTCTTGCCACAAGAAAAAAAAATTTTGTAAGAATAAAAAATGGATACGTTTCTTTGAAATTAAGAATATCTACCAAAGTCACCATTAAAAAGTGAGAGATATTTTCCTCAGCTGCCTCTAAGGTGCTCGGTCCTTCCAAGGAAGCTAATGCCATGATGGGGTGAGGCCCTCACCATCCGCTGACTAGCACCGCACCAGGCAGTGCCCCCTCGGCACTTGCCCACACCATGGCCTCCATCTTGGAGCTCGCCTGCACCTGCTTGGCCCTCATCCTGCAGGACGATGAGGTCACAGAGGCTAAGATCAATGCCTTCATTAAAGTAGCACGTATGAATGTTGAACCTCTCTGGCCGGGCTTATTTGCAAAGGTCCTGGCCAATGTCAACATCGGGACATAGGGGCTCGGAGAGCCCCTCATCTGCAACATAGGGGCTGGGAGAGCCGCCCCAGCAGCTGGCACTGTCCTGCTCCTTCCACCACTGCTGCTCCAGCTGAGAGGAAAGTGTAAGCAAAGAAAGAAGAATAGAAGAATCAGAGGAGTCTGATGATGACATGGGCTTCGGTCTTTTTGATTAAGCCTCTTCTGTAACCTGTTCAATAAAAAGCTTAAAAAAAAAAAGTGAAACATGCAAGCCACAGATAGAAAAGATACCTGCGATCCATGTATTTGGCAAAAAAACCTCCCATCCAGAATACACTTAAAACTCCTGTAAATCAATAAAAGATGAACAACCCAATTAAAGAACAGATAAAATGCTTAAATAAGCACTTTAGAGATAATATCCAAATGCCCAATAAGCATATTAAAAGGTACCAAATAACCTCAATATTCATTAGGTTAATGCAAATTACAGGCACAAGTAGGTACTATTATACTTCCACTAAAATGAGTAATATTAAAAACACTAACAAATTTGAGTGTTGGTGAGGATGTAGGGGAACTAATCTCATCTATCCCTGATGGAAGTATAAAGTGATCTACACTCTGGAAAACCACTGGCAGTTATCTACTAAAACTAAACATGTCCTCTATAACACAAATATTCCACTCTTGGGTACATATCCAAGAGAAATGAATGTCTATGTCCATAAAAAGATAAATACAAAAATTTTCAGAGTAGCTTTATTCATAATAGCTCTAAACTAGAAAAAATTTTAAATCTCATCAAAAGAAAGGCCCACTAATAAAATGGAATTCTACAAATCAATAATGAATGCTTCATGCATGAAAGTATCTCACAGATATTATGTTGAGTGAAATAGGACAGACACAAAAGGGTATACACTGAATGGTTCCATTTATGTGCATTTCAAGAACAGGAAAACCCAAATCACAGTGACGGAAGTAGAATAGTGGTTATATTCGGGGGTAGTGACTGGGAAGGGGCATGAGGGAACCTCTGGGCATGTTGGAAATATTCCCAGCTTGATCTGGATAGTTGTTACATATCTATGCATGTGAGAAAATGTATTGGGCTCTACTCTTAAGAGTAATGTACTCAGGGGCGCCTGGGTGGCTCAGTCGTTAAGCGTCTGCCTTTGGCTCAGGTCATGATCCCAGGGTCCTGGGATTGATCCCCGCATTGGGCTCCCGGCTTGGCGGGAGGCCTGCTTCTCCCTCTCCCACTCCCCCTGCTTGTAGTCCCTCTCTCACTGTGTCTCTCTCTGTCAAATAAATAAAATCTTTAAAAAAAAAAAAAAAGAGTAATGTACTCAATGCAATGTACTTTAAAATATACAGGTACATATAAACCCACACATATTTTATATTTTAATAGAAAGTAAAAACAAAATTAAAAAAGAGAGATGAAAAATGAAGAGGTTAATACTTTAATTCAGAAAAGAGTAAAACCAAAAGGGGTTAGATTAGCTAGAGAAGGCTCCATGGATAAAACATCTTTTTACTGAGCACTCAATAGAAAAAATGGAAAAGTGATTGATATGGAGAACATGACAAATACCAAATACATTTTCCTTAAAAAATATTATGGAGGTGGGTGCCTGGGTGGCTCAGTTGGTTAAGCATCCAACTTTTGGTTTCAGTTCAGGTCTTGATCTCATGGTCGTGAGTTCAAGCCCTGCGTTGGGCTCCACGCTGGACATGGAGCCTACTTAAAAAAAAAAAAAAATTATGGGGGAAAATAAATTTAACTAAGGTGCTTGCATCTGCCCTATCCATTTATCATCATCAACAAATGTTTACTGAGCACGCATTTATGTCTATGAACTAAAGTTCACTATGTTGATTCCTGATTTCTTGGCACCTAAATCTGAAGGTAAATAAAATATACCCACATGAAAATGTATCACAGTCACTATTTAGAATCAAAATGAGTAGAATAGGTATTAGTAGATCTTTCACCTATGGTAATGATGAATTAGATGACTGGACCAACCCTACCTCAAAACAAAAACAAAAACATAAAAAGCTGAAAGAAATGCAAAAAAAAAAATAACAATAATAGCATAAAATCCTAACAAGAAAGAAGAAACAGGAGAGGATGAGTACAAAGAGCTTCTGCCTGTGAAAAGCCAGGTGAGAGGCAGAGTGGCACTTCTGGTGGGCTCTGCCTTGGGGCATTCTGCCAATCTCCTAGAAACACTGAGAGGCAAGTTGTAATTTTTGGCCAACTACAGAGCTAAAAGAAAAGGAATCTGAGATCCATGCTTTCCAAAGGAGGAAACACTACCACTTTGGAAATAAGATTACAATTTCTATTCTAAGGATCATCAAGGTAAACCAAAAAATTCTGAAGCCTTGATGCTAGACAGCTATCACCCTCAGGTGACTGGCAGAAGGAAATGAAAATCCTCCATGAAAGGTTACATCCTAAGCCTCCAAATGTTGAAAAGTATATTTTTAAATAACTTGCCCAACAAAGATCACAAGGCACATTACAATATGAGCTAGAATCAACAAAAGCAACAGACAATAGCAACAAGCAGGGATTCCAGATACTGGAGACTATCAGAAAGACTGTAGTACAATTACATTTATCATGTTTACAGAGATAAACTCAGGCTTCAAAGTTTCAGCAAGAAACTGAGAACCATAAAAAATGTCATTTGAAGAAAGAACCACTGAGGCACCTGGCTGGCTCAGTCGGTAGAGCACGCGAATCTCCATCTCAAGGTCATGAGTTCAAGCCCCACGTCAGGTGTGTAGCCTACTTAAAATAAAAAATTTTAGGGGTGCCTGGGTGGCTCAGTCGTTAAGTGTCTGCCTTCAGCTCAGGTCATGATCCCAGGGTCCTGGAATCGAGCCCCGCGTTGGGCTCCCTGCTCTGCAGGAAGCCTGCTTGTGTTCCCTCTCTCGCTGTGTCTTTCTCTGTCAAATAAATAAATAAAATCTTAAAATAATAATAATAATAATAATAAATAAATAATTTTAAAAATATATTAAAAAAAGAAAGAAAAGAAAAAAGAACCACCAAAAACTACAGAACTAAAAAATACTATATCCAAGCTTACTCAATGAAGTTCTTAACAGGAGATTAAACACATTTGAAAACCTGATAAACTAGGAGGCAGGACAGAAAAACCTATCCAGAATAAAGCATTGCAAAGTAAGTACAGAAGACAGGGTAAGAGACATAGAGGTCACAGTAAGAGGGCCTAACAGGTGTTTCACTGGAGTCCTAGAGAAGAAAACAAAATGGGACACAGGCTACATTTGAAAATATATGGCTGAAACATCCCAGGACCATGAAAGAATCTATCTGATTCAATAAATACAGTGAAGCACAACCAGGATAATGCAGTAGAGTATTTACAAACAAAAATAAAATAAAATAAAATAAAAAACAATGCAATGTGACTCTGTAGCTCTTCACATCGAAAGGTAGAGTTTCTTTTCCCACCCTTTGATCTGAGCTTGTTTTGATTAATAGAATTTGATAGAAGTGAAGTGCCTGTTCTGAACCTAGACAGACCTCAAGAGGTCTTATATGTGTCTTTTTCTCTTGTAACCCTACTGTGGCCACATGAACAAGATCAGGCTAACCTATTGGATAATGAAATATGTAGCCCAGTCACCTCCACTGCCCCCGCCAACACAGCAAAGCAGCAGTGCCTACCTAACCTGCAGCTGACTACAGACACATGTACGACACATGTGTGGAACCCAGACCATGCAGAACAGAGAACCATCCAGCTAGGCCCAGCCAACCAACAGAATTATAAGTAAATGATTGTTGTTTTAATCCACTAAGTTTTAGAGTGGTTTATTTCATAGCAAAAGCCAACTGACAGAGAAATAAACAAATCCACATAGACACATCACAAAGAAGTTTCAGAAAATTAAACAATTTGTAATTTCCTTACAAATCAAAACCACAATGAGATACCACTTCACACCACTCAGAATGACTAAAATTAACCACTCAGGAAACAACACATGTTGGCGAGGATGCAGAGAAAGGGGAACTGTCTTACACTGTTGGTGGGAATGCAGCCAATCTGGAAAACAGTATGGCGTTTCCCCAAAAAGTCAAAAATAGAACTACTCCAGGACTCAACAGTTGCACTAGTTAGGTATTTATTTACCCAAAGGATACAAAAATAGTGACTCGAAAGAGCACATGCACCCCAATGTTTATAGCAGCAATGTCCACAACAGCCAAACTATGGAAAGAACCCAGATGTCCATCAGCAGATGAATGGATAAAGAAGATGTGGTGTATATACACACATACACACAAAATGGAATATTACTCAGTTGTCAAAAAGAATGAAATCCTGCCATTTGCGACCACACGGATGGAACTAGAGTGTACTTTGTTAAGCGAAGTAAGTCGGTCAGAGAAAAACAAATATATGATTTCACTAATATGTGGAATTTAAGAAACAAAACAGATGAACATAGGGGAAGGGAAGGAAAAATAAGATAAAAATAGAGAAGGAGGCAAACCATGAGACTCCTAACTATAAGAAACAAATTGAGGGTTGCTGGAGGGGAGGTGGGTGGGGAGGATGGGGTAATTGGATGATGGGTAGTAAAGAGGGTACTTGATGGCATGAGCACTGGGTGTTATATGCAATTGATGAATGACTGAATTCTACCCCTGAAGCTAATAATATACTATATGTTAACTAAATTGAATTTAAATAAAAAAATTTTTTAAAAGAAAATGACTGATAATATGTAAGAGAATCTCAGTAAGATTAACAACTGATTTCTCAGCATATTTTAATTTTAATTAAAATTTAAAATGTTAAAAAAAGAAATAATTTCCTAAATGAGGTTGATCTTTAAGCATTTTAAATATTTCAATGTAGTGTTAAGTGGGAAAGAGTGGAGGAAGACAGGTATTCTAGGCCAAAAAAAAAAAAAAATCACTATCTGAAATGTAATCTAGTTGGGGGAAGATAATATAAGGCCAAAAGGTAGATGTGTTTAGAATTAAGGGCTATGAACCAAGCAGATAGGTTGTATTATGGCCTTGCCACAAGCTATGTGACCTCAAGCAAGGTATTTCACCTCTGTACTTCAGTTTTCTCATATGTAATGTAAATTTTACTCATTAAGGATTAAAAAATGTAAATAAAGATGTGCTTGGCACATGGTAAACACCAGATGTTAGGGAACTTCACTCTTCAGATGGGAACCACTAAAACTTGTGTGTGGGAATAACAGAGAACCAGAGAATCTGAGTTATAAGGGGCCCTTGAGATTATATAGTCTTATCCTCTGGTGTGTATGTGTCCTCCATTTTTTGACAGTTCTATTCCATTCTATTACTAGAAAGTTCTAATCCAAAGTCCATCTCTGTAAGGCAGAGGAGTCTATTTTCTTTTCTGCAAAACAGCCTTCTTTTTAAAGATTTTATTTATTTATTTGACAGAGAAAGAGAGCGAGCACAAGCAGGGGGAGCGGGACAGGGAGAAGCAGGTTCCCCACTGAGAAGGGAGGATCCTGAGATTATGACCTGAGCTGAAGGCTGAGGTCTGAGCCACCCAGGCACCCCTGCAAAACAGCCTTTCTAATAGTCAAAGAGAGCTAAAAGGTCTCCCATTACTCTCTTTTCTCTATGCTAACAGCTTCTTGTAAAATGAAATGTTTAGACTCCAAAGGCCTGCTATCCTCTTCTGGGTACCTTCTACATTGAGAAGTGGGAAGACAAAAAAAAAAGGTCTATTTCTATAGAAATAACTCAACAAAGACTACAATCCATAACATCATACCTGCCCTCAAAGAGATCACATTCTAATTGGAAAAGCAGACAAGTAAACAGACAATTAAAACAATTAAGTGCTATGGTAGAGGTAAATACAATCTGCCACTGGGCATAAGAGCAACAAACCAGGTCCTGTGCGTGTGGGTATTTATGAGTGTGTGTGGGTGGCTGTTCAGAAAAGGCTTTTTGGAAGAAATAATATCTCAACTGAGTTTCAAAGAACTGAGTACGTTTTAGCTAAGAAATTAAGACAGGCTATCGTTAACAGCTACCTATTCAAATGGTCCCTCTTCAAGGCTCTCCTCTCTTCTAAAGTTTTGTATGAGATAATGATCATAATGCATAATATATACAAAAGTAGTTTATAAAATTTGCAAAAATGCATCTCATACGGCCAATTTCTTATGTCCACTTTAGATTATTGTGTTAATTCACAGTTATGAGAAAGCATTTCTAATTGAAGTTTGGGCAAGAAAAGCAGGCTGATAGGTTAAAAATAAGCTTTATAGAGTAGAAAAACCTGGGTTCAAATATAAGCTCTGCACCCTTCTAGCTATTCATTGATTCAACTAACACTTATTAAATAACTGCTCTGTTATAAATATTCTGCTAATTGCTGGAAACACACAGTATCAATATTTTAGAAATGAATTTACTCTGCCATCCCTTTATATGGACTGCTTTGTCACCCAACTCCTAACATAAATCCTAAAACTACTGATGTATTTCAAGAGTGCTTTCCTCATAGACATGTAGCTGGCAGAACTGTTTTGTTATGAAAATAAATATCCCAACACATTCCTGTAGAGATAGGACCAGATATGTACCTGTAGGCAAGGCCAAGACTTTCCTCAGAAAGCCCTGGCTAGGGGCGCCTGGGTGGCTCAGATGGTTGAGTGTCTGCCTTCGGCTCAGGTCACGATCCTAGGGTCCTGGGATCGAGTCCCGCATCGGGCTCCCTGCTAGGCGGGGAGCCTGCTTCTCCCTCTGCCTCTGCCTCTCTCTCTGTCTCTCTCTGACTCTCATGAATAAATAAATAAAACATTTAAAAAAAAAAAAGAAAGCCCTGGCTATCAGTTATCAAGCACAACAATCTCAGGTGATAGACTATTACAATAATGGCCTCCAATGTATCATGCCCCATCTGTCCATGCCCCTTTCTAACGTAACTTGGCCACTCCTCCCAGAAAGAGGTAGACTCCATTTTTCCTTCCCTTGAATCTGGGCTGGTCTTGTGATTTACTTTGACCTGTTTTAGAGAACTGACATTATGAGATTTCCACAGCTAGCCTTAAGTGTGGCAGCTTCCACTCTCACCCTTTTGGAACACTTCTATGGCCCTATAAGGAACTACTGAATGAGAGACCATGTGGAGAGACAGAATCAGCCAGCAGCCTGATGTATATATGTGAGCCCATTTTAGCTCCACCAGCCCCAAATGAGCTGCCAGGTGACTCTGCACCTGCATGAGTAAGCCCGGCTTAGACGAGCAGAACAGTCCAGTCAACCCAAAGAATCCTGAAAAATAATAGTTGTTTTACACCACTAAGTTTTTGGTTTGTAACACAGTAATACATAACTAAAGTACCCTATAAGATAGGTACTATTGTTTACCTGCAATTCACAGCTGAGGAAGTAAATTCTTAGCTTAAGTTTCAGAATTCTGCAAACACTTGAAAAACTGTATCTCTTCTGATACAGAATGTACTTCATTTTCTTCAACAAAACAAAAAAGAAAGCAAAGCGTGGGGGGAAATATAAGCTGAGCATGGGGAAAAATATATGATCATTTTACTTTCATCCAAATCTAAAAATTACATGCAGAAAGGATTAAACCATGAATGAAGACAGTCGGTACTCTACGGAGTAGAAGACACATTTACCTTATTTACAATCCATGGAATAAGTCATTATATGTACTTACTAACTGCTTTATAATAATAATAGCAACAAAGATAATTTTGTGGCACTAAATGTCACACTGTTCTAAGCAACATGTGTGATATAAATGTATATACACACACATACTCATTTTGTCCTCAGACAAGTCCTATTATTCCCATTTTCATGAGAAGAAAACTGCAGTACATAGTAGCGAAATCCAAGATACACGGCTAGATTTCCCAATGATAAAACTAGATTACATGTGCCACCAGAGAAAAGATAGCAGAGTTTTCATAAAACACAGCCAAGGTTTCAATGGCCAGGTTAGAGCAGGTGTATCCCATTTATGTAGATCAACATGATCTCAGCTGTCAGGATGTAAATATTACCATCAACTTGAGACGCATACTTTAAACAGAATACAAGTTCATTACAAAAGAACAGTGCTGTATAATCTACAAAAAGACAACGGACAATTATCTATCTACCTACCTACCTACCTACGATTAACACTATTGTAACTGCTTGCATGACAGGCACATGTCACAAATTTTAACGTGGAGTGGATCTAACCCTTCAACGTAAATTCCGCAAAATTCCTAAACAATTCAGATTCCTGCAAATATCACTAATCTAGACATCCTGACTCACGTTGTGAGGGCGTTCCGCTTATGTGCCCCTCTTCAGAGTTGGTGGCGGAGAGAGAACCCAAAACACAAGGACTCACAGAAGATGGTCCGGGTGGTTCTGAACGACATGATAGCGGCCATACCTCCTCACCCCCGTCAGCCTCTAGAAGCCATCTCCCAGAAAACCCTGCATCGAGGTCCCAGAATATACATTTCCCTCAGTCAAAAAAAAAAAAAAGGCCCAAAGAGAGACCAGAATCCGGTGTGAGAGGACAGCCAGGGATGGAAAGAGGCACCAGGGAAGGAAAAGAAGGCCGTGGGAGCAGTCGTCCCTCAGACCATGCTTCCAGAATCTTAACAGGTAAGGATGCTATCAAAGACAGAACAAGTTGACAGTCACCCCAAGTCTGCCCCCCCCCCCCCCCCAGGGTTCCCTGCACCGGCTTTCTGCTGCTCCCAATTTTTGCGTCTACAAACGACCTCAGGCCCGCCCCCTTGGTCGTCAGGCCGTATCACATCCCAAAGCCGCCGTCAACACAAGAACAGGTCTATGGCTTCCCTCCCGACCTCCCAGGCCCCTGGGAAATACTCACTTGCCCGCAAGATCTTTATGAGAGCCGCTCGAATTCATGAGCTGGGCCAAATCCTGCCGCACGGCTGCCGCCATCTTTCTTCCAGCTCAGCAGAGGCTGCCGGGCCTCGCACAGCCGAAAAGAAAACGAGTGTAGTCCTCCAGACTGCAGCTAGAGGGAACCCGAGATGCCATAGAGTACCGACTGTGTGGGCCAGAGCGCCGGGTGTGAGAGCCTGCGCAAGGTCCGTCCCCAGAGTTGAGTGACGCGAAGCTCCACTCACGTCCGAGGCCCGCCCAGGATTCTCCCACAGGCTCCGGCTCGCGCGCTCCCACTTAGGATTGGCGGATGAAGTCCAAGGCGTGTGTTGCCTGTGCAACTCCAGTAAGTGCCGGGTACCCGAAATTGCCGCGTCGTCATTAATTAAGTTCCGTGTCTCACTTACGTGGTTTACTGTTGTTCCTAGTTCTTTAAGACAGTCCTTAAACTTCGTGTGTTAAAAACGAATTGCTTTTATGTCCAATTCACCACAGACTGGTACTGTTGTAAAATACAGTAAAAAAGGACGTATTTCTCCTTTGACTTTGTACCCTTTATATAGGTTGATCATGCATCCCAGTTTGTCCAGGATGATGCCATTTTCCGTCTGTTGTCCTGGAGTGATTATTAATAACACCCCCTTTCACTCTAGAAACTGTTCTATCTGGATGATAAATTATATGGTCACCTACCTTTATATGTAATTGTATTCATTACTCATGTATCCTTATGGAATTTCTTTACGCACATAAATGTAAATTGTTATCCTTTCTTTTTTTCATAGAAGATAACACACCGTATCATTATTCCCCTTGATTTTTTTCACTTTCTTTGGAGATCTTACCATGTATATCCAGAGAGCTTCCTCATCATTTTTTTTTTTTTTGAACTGGAGAGTATTGCATATAATGAGGGGATGGTCATAGTTTATTTAATCTTTTTAACCAGACACTTAAATTGTTTTTAATCAATCAACCAGTGCTGCAGTAAAGAAGTTCCTACCAACAATATGTAGAAGTGCCATTTTCTACAGCCTTGCCTACAAAGGATATCAAACTTGAATTTTGTCCTCATGGTGTGTGATAAATAGAATGTTCCCTCTATTGGAAAAGGGAGAGAAGACTAGAACAAGGAAATTCTTTAAGAAAGTAATGTGGAGATTGCTTACATCAATTCTGATACCAATCCGTTGGCAAGAACTTAGTCACATGACCAGGCCTAGCAACAGTGAGGCTGGAAATTTGGTTTCCAGTCCAGCAGCCCTTTGCCTAAGAAAAAGAAAAGGATGGGTTTAAAGGGACAGTCAGTAGTCTCTACTATAATCTGTCCCCCTGATCACCTAAATATCTGAGTGTATCCTTCTTACAGTAGAACACTCTTACCCCCAAAGAACAGAGATCAATTCCCTATTCAGTTTCTGTATCAGCTCAAAAAGCAGGATGTCTGATGATGCACAACCCTCTCCATCAGATTGGGATATGTCTTTTCATGGCCCAGAGTCATGTACACTGTAAAACAAATTATCTGCTCATGCCTGTACATGTAATACAAAACAACCGTGGAACAGGAACAGGATAACCACAGTTAAAACTCAAAAAAATTAGAATGTGAAACACATAGCAGTTACTTCTCCATAGCAATGATGGAACCCTGGGCAGAAATTAGGAATACTCAATACCTTGTAGGGAGTAAGTTCCTTGGTTAGACCCTCATTCTGCTCTTTGAGAGGATCTCCATTGTCCATTGTACTCTGGGCTCCAGTTTTGCCCTAGGAATGCAAGTTAACTGGATTTTGGAGAGTATTCCCTCTTTGGAGGAATGCCTTTGGACTTGGATTGAGAGCTTTTGTAGGCCAGGTGTTTCAGTGTTTTGTTTTTGTTGTTTTTTTTAAATGTAATTTCATTGAATATTCAGTAAACTCTGCTTCCAGACAGTTTCAGGTGCCAGTAACCACGCCCACAGTTGTTTCCAGAAATAGTTGTTAAATGTGGCCTATTTCCTGGCTTCCACACTCAAACCTTTCTTAACATCTTCTTTTTAATGATGACAGTTTTGAGGTTATCTGAAACAATAGGCTTAAGTGAGAAGGGAACTCTATTAATTTGATTTTTGCTTCAGTTTATCTTTGTTTTCTGTTGTTTTTTTTGCCCATTTGTGTTTGCCAAAAAATCTTAATGGGCTATGAGAAAGCCCAAAATCTCTTCTGCTATTTAGGGGTACATAAGCAGTTGTCTTTTTCAATTTAGTGAAGCCCAAGAATTACCAGCTGTTCTATTTGCTTTTTACTCTGACTTTGAGCTTTATTTGTAATACCTTGCTGAAAGCAGAAAGAAGCAACCAAACATACAAACTGTCTCTTCCCATATACCTCCACTAGAACTACAAGCTAGGTAGAGAAGTTGTCTGCCTTCCTGCTTATTGTAATCAGCAATTTGACTAAACTTTTTGACATGACAAGGCCTCCCTTTTCCAGACTGCTCAGGGGTAATCCTGCTCAACCTCTAAAAGAATCTATGTATTTTTAGGTTTTACTTACAGCGGGGTGGAAAAACAAACAAGCCTGGTACTGGAAACTTATTCTCTCTTTTCAGTTGCTTAGCAGCAAGAAGTTAGCTAGGCTTGTTTGAATTAAGAAATTCTAATTCTGTTTTACTATGCAAAACCTTAGGTCCGAGCCCCTACTTACTGAGTAAAAACTGTCATATTATCAAAATCCATCTAGTAATTTTTGCACATTAAAGTTTGGGTAGCATTGCTCTAGCTTAGATGTCCACATCACTAGATAGATGAGTTCTCTCACTAAACTCTTGCCTATTAAAGCCATTTCCCTGGCTAGGAAACTCCCACTTTTATATAATCAGATATAAAACCCGGTCTCTAACCCCTCACAATTTCCCTACAAATATGCAGAGGGAGTCATCCTGGGGTCCTTTTCCTGGTGCATTTTCCACTCTGTGTCCCATGTGCCCAGCTCAAATATGCCTTGCTATAGAAATAAAAAAAGAGCATAGGTGATTACATATATTCTCCTGTTTTCTGAGCATCAGTCCTTACTCTACATTTGTTCCACATGTTGCTAGTGCTGTGTGACAAAATTATTCTAGAGTCATCTTGTGTGTTTCCTAGCCTAGACCCAGAATCAGCTGTTTCTCCAAGAAGCCCTTGTTCCTTTAGTTCCTTTTAGGGATGATATTTACAGATAACAATCTGAGTGCTAGGGATGTTCATTGCTACTGTCTTGGTCATTTTGGGACCTTTTCATAGGACAGAACTAGGAAATATATATATATAGAGAGAGAGGATAAAATAAGTCATGAGTTCATTCTGATACTTCAAATTCCAGTATAGTTGATTTTACTTAACCTTTTCTGTATTACATCCGTATCTCCTTACCTCCACATCCAGAATCCTGGTTCACAAGACCATAGGAGATTACAGAAGCAGCATATTCATTCATCCTACATTGTACACACAACAACTTCAGAATAGCAATACTAATACTACTATCCCCGATGTGATTGCTGAAGGAATTCAATATTTTCCTACTACTCTTCCATTTCCTCTGTTCTATTGTGAGCACATACAGCTGTGACAAACTATACTTTCTTCCTCCTAATCCTCCTTTGGTCTTGTTCTGTAAGTAGTACACATTTAATGCTCACCATCATCTCTTATATTGAGACCTCTTAGTCATTTTAGTTGGCTAAAGCTAGTTCTTTAATAGGTTTCTCAGGAAGGGGCTCCTGGAAAACATAATTTTGAATGTTCTTGAATGTTGGAAACATCTTGTGCCTTTTATGTTTGAAAATCAGTTTTGTATTATCTTGACTCACTTTTCTTGAGAATCTGAAGTGTGATGCTCCATTTTCTTATGACCAAAAGCATTGCTGAAAAATATCTCATGAGAGTCTAATTTTCTTTTCCTTATAGGTCACCTCATCTTTTTGCCTAGATGCCCCCCAATTTTTTTCCCTTTAACATCAAGTAATTTTACTAGACTATGTGCTTGTGTTGGTCATTCTGGGTCAATATTCTTAGGTATAGAGTGTGCTCTTTCAATAGATCGTTTCATTTTTTTCAATAATATCTTTAATTACAATTTTTCTTTTTGCTCTATTCCTTCGGTTTCTTTCCTCAGAAACTACTATTGTCTTTATGTTAGATCTTCTTTATCTTAATATTAGTCACCTTCCCTCAAAATTTTTTTTTTTTCACATTTTTAATTTTCTTTTCACCCTATTTCCCTTAAGGCATTATCTGACACTTTTATTTGCTCCTGGTTTCCTTCTTGTTGAGTCTTCATTCCCAAAATAATGTTTTTATTGCTAATTCCTACTGAGTTCTGCCACTCATTATGTTTTTCTGTCGTGTCCTGTACCATTTTCTTTTCAATTTAACTAATGTGAAAAGTGTATTAAGGCTTACCTTCTTTTCAGTTTAACTGGTGATTACCTTCCCTTTTCTGACATTCACTATCACTTTTTCTTTAACAATGTGTGAGGACAAGTTTCAGCCCTTTACTCGCTTCTGGACTCTTTAGTCCCCCATTGCCTCTGTATCATACCTCAATAAATGAGACTCATAGAATATTTTTACTTCCACATCCTTCACTTCTAGTTGAGACCTTGAAAATATATTGATGTCTGCCCCCCCACCCTTACCTAGTTCCTAGGTTTCACTGAGATAGGTTGGTACTTTGTTCCATTTCAATAAATATTTGCTTTTCCTTTGCAGTATGGCTCTTCTATTTTAGGAATCCTTAAGTTAACACTTGGGCTATAATTCCCAGTTTCATTGTCATTATTCACTTACATTACTATATAAATTATACTATATAAATTATTCATCACAAATTCCCCTTCTCTTCATCTTCCCTGTCTTGATCTGATTGTTTTGTTGTTTGGTAGTGCTCACTCTTAAGTGATCCCTCAGAGGCTGTGCATGGGTAACATATTTGTGATTCTGTGCATATTCGCAAATATCTTTCCATCCTCTTGATGGTTGAATGAGATTTGGGCTGAGCTGCTGTCCTTTTCCCTCAGTGACCTGTAAAATGTTACTCCACATCAACTCACTGTCTGCAGCAACCATCCCAGAAACCTACCAACTCCTGTAGTTATCAGCCCAAAATGGCCAGCACTTGATTGATCACTGACAGCTTCCCTAATTTTTGCCCCAACCAGGGAAAGCCAAATACACCCCCCCATACAACCAATTACATAGGATACCCCACTTCTGGGCTGCTGCTGACAGCTCCCCCATGCCAACAACCTCCAATCAGGGCATACCTGAATTCCCTTTTTCCACTATAAAGCTTTCCATTCCTCTGCTTGTCTTTGAGTATCTGTTAAACAGACACGATGGTGTCCCAAATCCCTTGCTATAGAAGCTCTAAGTAAATAGCCTTTGCTTGTCCTTATTTGGCTTTGTTTATTTTTGTACCTTTCTTCTCCCTCTCTTGTACTTCTTCTTCTTCCTCCTCCTTCTCTTTCTCTTTCTCCTCACCCCTCCTCTCCCACCCCGACAGTCTCCTTTGTTCTTCTGGTTTTTCGTCTTTTTGTAAGTAACTTATTCTTTCCACCTGAAAGTTTTGTTTTTTTGTTTTTTTAAGATTTTATTTATTTATTTGACAGAGAGAGACACAGCGAGAGAGGGAAAACAAGCAGGGGGAGTGGGAGAGGGGAAGCAGGCTTCCCACGGAGAAGGGAGCCCGATGTGGGGCTTGATCCCAGGATCCCAGGATCATGACCCAAGCCGAAGGCAGACGCTTAACGACTGAGCCACCCAGGCGCCCCTCCACCTGAAAGTTTTTGAAGATCTTCTCTTTATAGGAATTTCCCTCACATATGCCTAAGTGTGTCTTTTCTCATTGATATTACCTGGAACTCAGTGACCCCTTTCACTTGCAGATGCATGTCTATCTTTAGGTCAGGGAAATTTTCTGTTATTATTTAATTATTACCTCTCTTTTTTCTGTTCCTTTCTCTCCTTCCAAAACTCCAAAAGTCACATATCAGGTCTTTTGGAAGTATCTTCAAAGTGATGTGCCTTTTCATCATAATTTCTCTCTTTATATTTTTTTGCTCTGTGTTTTGAGCTATCTTTTCCACTTTTCAGGCCACTTAGCAGGATTCAGTCATTCTCCTTCAATGTATCATCAGTGTTGTGTTTTTAAAACCATGCTTTCCATTTATTTACTTGTGTAAAAATCTTATAGCTGCTTTATTTATAATAGCCTCAAATGAAAACAACCCAAATGTCCATTTTAAGGAAAGTGAATAGAGAAACTGTGGCATAAGTATTCAATAGAATACTACTCAGCATTAAAAAGGAAAAAAAAAAACTACAGATATATGCAGGAATATGAATGAATCTCAAAACCTACCGAGTGAAAGAAATCAGACATTAATAAGTACATATAATAAGATTCTATCTACATGAATCTAAGATTCTAATTCTAAGTCAAACAAAACTAATCTATGGTGACAGAAAATCAGAAATTACTTAGGGAGGGGGGAAATGGGGAAGGATGGTAATTTACTGGGAAGTAGCAGGAGGTGATGAAATATTCTATATGTTTACAGAGGTGTGGGTTACATGGGTGGTATGGTATAGATTTATCAAAAAAAAATTCATCATACTGTATACTTAAGATCTGTGCATTTTATTGCATGTAAAATCTCAATTTAAAAAGAGAATAAAATGCTTTTTGTTCAATAGTCTTGTGTGTGTATTGAATTTAGTCTTAAGGGCTTTTATTTATGTATTTATATATTTATGGTTTAAGAAGTCTTCTGTCTTCTTTAGCACTTTCAAAAGCTGGTGGTCTGTCAGCTTCAAAGGAAGAGAAGTTTCGGTGCAACTGTTCTGTTTCCTTAAAGCTCCTCTTTGTCAGGATGACCAGCAAGTCCTTTTTCTTTCTTTCTTTTTTTTTTTTTTTTTTTGAAAATTTATCTCTTTTTTTTTTTTTTTTTTTTTTAAGATTTTTTTTATTTATCAGAGAGAGAGAGACAGAGGCAGGCAGAGGGAGAAGCAGGCTCCTTGCTGAGCAAGGAGCCCGATGCGGGACTCAATCCCAGGACCCTGGGATCATGACCTGAGCCGAAGGCAGACGCTTAACTGACTGAGCCACTCAGGCGTCCCTCATTTTGTTATATTTTTAATTGAAGTATAAATATGGCATTATATTAGGTTCAGGTATACAATACAGTGATTCGACAATTCTACACATTACTCGGTGCTCATCATGGTAAGTGTACTCTTAAACCCCATCACCTATTTCACCCATCCCACCACCCACCTCCCCTCTAGCAACCACCAGGTTGTTCTCTGTATTTAAGTCTGTTTTGTTTGTCTCTTTTTTCTTTGTTTTGTTTCTTAAATTCCACATATGAGTGAAGTCATATGCTGTTTGTCTTTCTCTGTCTGACTTCTTTCACTTAGCATTATACCCTCCTAGGTCCATCCATGTTGTTGCAAATGGCAAGATCTCATTCTTTTTTATGGCTGAGTAAGATTCCATTGCATATATATATATATATTCCACATCTTTATTCATTCATCTATCAATGAACACTTGGGCTGCTTCCATATGTTATCTATTTTAAGTAATGCTGCAATAAACATAGAGGTCCATTTGTCTTTTTGAATTAGCATTTTTGTTTTCTTTGGGTAAATACCCAGTAGTGGAATTACTAGATCATATGGTAATTATATTTTTAATTTTTTGAGGAACGTCTGTATTATTTTCCACAGTGGCTGCACCAATTTGCATTCCCATCAACAATGCATGAGGGTTCCTTTTTCTCCACATCCTCACCAACACTTGGTATTTCTTGTCTTTTTGATTTTAGCCATCTTGACAGGTATAAGGTGGTATCTCACTGTGGTTTTGATTTGCATTTCCCTGGTGATTAGTGATGTTGAGCATCTTTTCACGTGTCTGTTGGCATTTGTGTGTCTCAGAAGGTCCTCTTAAGAACAGTGCCAGGGCAGGTACTATACTCCCACTTGAAGGACCATGGATCTTCTCAGACTATGCTCTCTCCATTATCCAGTATGTTCTGATGCTTCTCCCTTTCTCTCTATCTCTAGACTCACTATAACTTGAGGCTTCATTCATGTCATCTAGTGCCCACTGTGTCTGTCTGCTCATTCCCAAGTATTCATGTTTCAATTTGGGTCATATAGTTGAATTGGAAGTGGGAGAGAAGGGTGAAAGATATGTGATAGTCGGATTCATTTTTATAAACTAGCTGGTACCCAAAACTTTGTGCCTTGTATTTAGTAAGCAATCAAAAATATTTGTTACACTGAGTAAAGAACATAGTTGAGTAAATAAATAGACCTAGAAAATCCCAGCATCATTGAATGTTGTTTCCATCTAAATTTCCCTTCTCTGGAGTTGGCATTAAAATCAAGGAACATACAAATCCAAAGGTTGAGTAGGAACTAATGTTAGTGAGGTAGAGAAGATGGTCCAAATCTGCCACCAACTGTGGGAACAACCAGAAGCAAATAGTGAAATCTGGGTTGTAAAGCAAGAGCTCTGAGACCTAGAAAGACAAGTAGGAAGGGATGGGTTAAGAGAGTAAGTAGAGGGACACCTGGGTGGCTTAGTCGGTTAAGTGTCTGCCTTTGACTCAGGTCATGATCCCAGGGTCCTGGGATCGAGTCCTGGGTAGGGCTCCTTGCTCAGCAGGGAGTCTGCGTCTCCCTCTCCTGCTGCTCCCCCTGCTTGTGCTCTCTCTGACAAACAAATAAAATCTTAAAAAAAAAAAAAAAGAAGACTATCTTGGGTAAAAATTGTGATGGACTATCTTGGGTAAAAATTGTGATGAGCACTATGGTCCAACAATAGATACCCCAGACCCTCTTAACAAAATAATATCTGGAGGACTTACAGCTTCTGCCTAGTACAGAAGGCTGAAAAGAGCATTGTTTCCACCGTCACAACAATAAGCTAGGCAAGCTACAAAATCATAACCTTTATTGAGCCAATCAGAGAGCTGAGGTCACAGGACAGCTGACTAGCCTGAATCCAAGGAAAGACAAGCTGCTTGTAAACACAGGTGAGAGGCAAGCCCTGGGTCATCTGTGGCATAGCATATGAAGGAAAATGAAGCAGCCATTCAAACAGCAAAGAATTCTGCTAAATGTTTAAATAAATTGTTAAAGATTGAGTATGGGCTTGCATGCTCATGGAACCCCATGGAAACCACAAAGATAAGGGGAGTTCACATCACTGGCTCTTTTCTAGGGAAGGTGTTTTGTAATTAAAAGGAAAAAAAAAAGCTTTACCTCATTTCTAGTCTCTCTAGAGGCAGAAGTCTTCTGTTAGGTGGAAGATGAGCACATTCCTTTTTTTTTTTTTAAGATTTTTTTTTTTTTAATTTATCAGAGAGAGAGAGCACAAGCAGGGGGAGCGGCAGGCAGAGGGAGAAGCAGGCTCTCCACTGAGCAAGGAGCCCAATGTGGGACTCGATCCCAGGACACTGGGATCATGACCTGAGCCGAAGGCAGATGCTTAACCGACTGAGCCACCCAGGCGTCCCAAATGAGCACATTCCTTCAAACACATTAAACACTGGGTCCAGGTCCAAATGAGCAAGGCCAAGAGAGGGGAAGCACTTCCCTCTCTGTGTGAGCCCTTCTTTCAAGTTCCCATATCCTATCTCAAGATGTTCCTTTTTTCAGGATGACTGACATTGCAAATACTCACTTCCTTCAAGGGTAAAGTCCACTCCTAACTATAGGGATGGTTACACCCTAGCAAGACAAGTCCTCGCTTATCCACAGGGAATATGTTTAATTCCTCTAGTGGATGTCTGAAACTGCAGATAGTACTGAACCCTCTACATTCTATGCTTTTTCCTGTACATACATACCTATGATAAAGTTTAATTTATAAATTAGTCACAGTAAGAGAATAACAACAACTAGTAAGATAGAACAATTATAGCAATGTACTATAATATATATGAAGTTATATGAATGTGGTCTCTCAAAATACTGCACTGTACTCACCTTCTTGTGATGATGAGATGATAAAATGCCTACGTGATGAGATAAAGTGAGGTGAGTGACGTAGGCATTGTGATTTAGTGTTAGGGTTAAGCTACTACTGACCTTCTGATGACATGTCAAGGAGGATCTGCTTCTGGACCAGAGTTGACTGCAGGTAACTGAAACCTCGGAAAGTGAAACCACAGATGGGCAGGGGGAGGCAGGACACTGTGGATCAGAGCATTACAGAGAATCCTCTACTTCTATCCTTTTTTTTTTTTGGTAAAGATTTATTTATTTATTTCAGAGAGCGAGCTTGAGAGCATGTCAGCTCGTGTGAGTGGGGGGAGGGGCAGAGGGAGAAGGAGATAATCTCAAGCAGACTCCCTGTAGAGTGCAGCACCCGAGGGGCTCGATCCTACCACCCTGAGACCATGACCTGAGCCTAAATCAAGAGTGGGATGACCCGACTGAGCCACCCAGGCACCCCTACTTCTATCCTTTTATTTTTTTTAAAGATTTTATTTATTTATTTGACAGAGACACAGCGAGAGAGGGAACACAAGCAGGGGGAGTGGGAGAGGGAGAAGCAGGCTTCCCGCTGAGCAGGGAGCCCAATGCGGGGCTCGATCCCAGGACCCTGGGATCATGACCTGAGCCGAAGGCAGACGCTTAATGACTGAGCCACCCAGGCGCCCCACTTCTATCCTTTTAATTACAAAAACAAAAATAACTATCATAGAGGCAAATAAATCTTGTTGCCAAGAGGAAAAATAATGAACTCTGTCTACCATCAGCAGATGACTTTAGTGGTTGATTTTAATTTTCAGGTGGTTTGACATTATTAATTACATCATGTACCATATGTGAAAAAATTTAGGGTATGTTCAAAATGATACTGATCTACATTCCCTTATTAGAAACCACTGAGTATCAATGTATTTTGGAATTGAGGATAAATAATTTTAAAAACTTTTTTCTTTTAAAACCAACTTTGGGGCACCTGGGTGGCTCAGTCGTTGAGCGTCTGCCTTTGGCTCAGGTCATGATCTCAGGGTCCTGGGATCAAGCCCCCCATCGGGCTCCCTGCTCAGCGGGAAGCCTGCTTCTCCCTCTGCCTCTGCTGCTCCCCCTGCTTATGCTGTCTCCCCCCCCCAAATAAATAAAAAATCTTCAACAAAAAAAAAAAACAACTTTAATGGAGTATAATTGACATATAATAAAATGCATCCACTTTAAGAATACCCAGTGAGTTTAGGCAGGCCAGGTTTGTCTGCTGAGTTTGTCATAAGCTTCATGAAACCCTTTAGTTTTCAAAAATTTTGGATTTTGAAGCTGTTGATAAGGGATTATAGATCTGTTATAAAAGAGTTATGTGATAATGGAAAAGAATACGGTGATAATTACACTTATATAGATGTATAAATTGTATAGAGACATCTGGACTTAGGACAAATGGACTCATGAACCTCTGGGTAATCTTTTGGATACTAAGCTATTTTAAGAAAATTTTATTAACTACTATATAGTTTGTACGTAACAGTATACCTGGAACATAATAGGTACCCCATAATACATTTCATTTTGTCTACTGATAATTCTACCCAACTCATACTTCTATACCACTATATTTTTGTTAATTAAAAACATTTTTTGGGGGGCGCCTGGGTGGCTCAGTTGGTTAAGCGACTGCCTTCGGCTCAGGTCATGATCCTGGAGTCCCGGGATCGAGTCCCGCATCGGGCTCCCTGCTCAGCAGGGAGTCTGCTTCTCCCTCTGACCCTCCCCCCTCTCATGTGCTCTCTCTCTCTCTCTCTCAAATAAATAAATAAAATCTTTAAAAAAAAAACAAAACATTTTTTTTTAATCTTAAGTAGGATCCATGCCTAACATGGGGCTTGACCTAACGGCCCTGAGATTAAGAGTCATGTGCTCTATCAACTGAGCCAGCCAGGTGCCCCTATACCACTATCTTTTCATTTTCTGTACTGATATTTTCCTCAGAAACCTCCTTTATTTATTTAGAAAGCTCTAATTTTTCTACCTGTTTGTTGTCTGTCATTTCCTGTAGCACTGTGCTGTTCAGTATGTAGTCATCAGCCACACACGGCTATTTAAATTTAAATTAAGGATAATTAAATAAAATGAAAAAGTCAGTTTCTTAGCTGCAGTAGCCACATTTCAGTGGTTTGATAGCCACATGTGAGCTATGTCTACTGTATCAGATAGTGTGAATATAGAACAGTTCCACCATTGGGGAAAGTTCCACTGGATAGAGCTGCTTCATCTTGTTTGCTACGTTATTCCCAGTGCCCTTCACAGTGCTTGGGATCCAGTAGACGATCAACAAATACTTACTGAATAAATGTTTTTAGTTTATCTGTAAAAGCGTTCAGGCAAATATAAAGCAAAGATTCTTTTTTGAAATAGAAATGTTTGAGTAACAGTGACTCTTAGGAGCTAAAATGTTTCTTTGAAAAGGTAAAAATTAGGTTATATTTTACTCTGTATTATAGCTTTGATTATTAATGGGTTTTGGTCACTGAGCATTTACCAAATGCCAGGCACTGTTCAAACTGTTTTATGTATATTTTCTCAGTAATCGTCACAACAACCTTATGATGTCTACACTGTGCCCAATTTACAGATAAAGAAATTGAGACAGAGGTGGAAAGTAACTTGCCCAAGATCATGCAGTTACTAAGTGGCAGGGCCAGGATTTGGACCCAGGTAGTCTGGCTCCAGAGGCTAAGCAATTAACCCCAACACTGCGCTCTTTGTGATTTATTTATTTATTTATTTTTAGAGAGGGAGAGGTGGGTGGGGAGAGGAGAGGGAGAGAGAGAATCTTAAGCAGGATCCACGCCCAGCAGGGAGCCTGAGGCGGGGCTCAGTCTCACAACCCTGATATCATGACCTGAGCCAAAACTGAGAGTCAGATGCTTAACCAACTGAGCCAACCAGGTGCCCCTCTTTATGATTATTGTTTTTTAAGATTTTATTTATTTATTTATTTGAGAGAGAGCAGGAGCAGGGGAGAGGGACAGAGGGAGAGGGAGGAGCAGATTCCCTGCTGAGCAGGGAGAGGGAACCAAACAGGGGATCTGTCCCAGGACCCTGGGATCATGACCTGAGCCGAAGGCAGACGCTTAACTGATTCAGCCACGCAGGTGTCCCTGTATGATTATTTTTAATAAGAACCATTTAGTCTCTTCTTTCCAGTATTCAAACCTCTATTTTCTTTTTCCTTATTTAATTACATTTAGCTAGGACACCCTAGAAAACGTTAAATAATAGCTGCTATAGCCCTCCATCCTTGTCAGGTCCCTGACTTTAATGTGAATGCTTCCTTCATTTCACTCTAAGGTATGAAGTTACTGTTGTTTTCTGATGATTATCTTGATCCATTTAAAGAATGTTCTTTTATTTCTGGTTTACTATGAATTTTTAAATTTCAGAAATGGCCGTTGAATGTTATACAGTGCATCCCTAGAGAGTATCATTTGGCTTTTCTCCTTTAATAAATTACCTGGGATTTCTTAGTGTTAAACCACCATTCTTGGAATAAACCATACTTTGTCATGGTATGAATTCTTTTTATTACCACACCACTGTTTTTGATACTTTAGTACTCAGTTTTCTTTGCAACAAAGTCATAGTGAGAACAGAAGAATTCCTCTCTTTCTTTGGGTATTGTTTGTCTTGGGTTTTGATATTAGGATTATGCTAGCCTTATGGAATAAACTGAGAAATCTTCTCCCTTTTGGGGATAGTTTCCCTAGAATCCAGCCAGGGTTTGATACCCCATCTCAACTCCCTTCTTCCTTCTAGAGGTGTCCACAGTACTAGAGGTGTCCACTAGCTCTCAAGGCTCCTCATAAACTGGACTAATCTACTGATCCCCAACCAAGTCTGTGTATCTTTCAGTTTTCTCCCTTTCCTTGCACAGGCCACAGACCCTCTGGCTTCCGAGCCTTTTCTAATTTCATGCCACTTGCCGTGCCATTGAGTTTGCCATGGGAGATACGGGTGGTGTTGATTTTTGCAGAACAGAACTAACATTTGAGGTGGGAACTGTGTAGCTGCTTGACACCTCTCCATTTAACCCTCAAAATCCTGGGATTTTTACTTTGTAGATGGGAAAAGGAACCTGATAAATTGCTATACACTAATGTGTGAGGTGCCAGAATTTAAAACCAGGACTGCTTGATTCCAAAGCAACTGCTTCCACTACAACGTAAGTCTCACCTGGTCCGTTATGGTCGCTGGCCATAGTCTCTGACGTTGACTTGTATGTCCTCCGTGCTCCGTTGGCAATTATAGACTGTACTACACCATTTGACATTGCCCTCTTTCGTATTTTTTGTTTCGTCTGTGTAGTTCTTGTCTCACACTGCAGTTATTAACTGAGTGCCTGTTGATCTGACTCCACATTTAGCTATCTTATTTTATAATAAAGGGCATCGACGAAAACAAAAGAAGGAAAAGGTGACTAAATGCAAATAATTTTGATTGTGTTAGTCTTAGCTACACATTGCAAAAAGTCCCTTTCAAAGTAAGTTTAACTCTGCGTGGTCTCCCAAGGACTTTTTAGCGATTCCTGCAAAATCAATGCCTAAAAACAAAGAAAGAGGGCGTTTGTGAATATTGATTTAGCCAAGCACATCAACCAGTGGCAGTTGGCTGGAAGTCGCACCTTCAGCACTAACTTCCTAACAGGGAAAGCTAGAAGATGAGGCACTCTCAACTGCAGGCGCAATCCCGCTTACCCCCTCCCAGCTTCTGCCGTACGGAACTTTCCCTGCGAAGGCTTTGACGGAGCACCCACTAAGAGTCACGTGGGGCTGGAGCGTACTCCCGCGCCCTGCGGAATGACGCGAGGCTCGGGTTGCCAAGGGGAGGGGCAAGGCGCCGCGGAAGGGGCGGGGCGAAGGAAGCCAGCCGGGAAGGCGGGGCCGGTGGAGGAGAGGGGCGGGCGGACAGGGGCGCGCGGGCGGGGAGGGCCCAGCGTATTATGGGATGCGGCGGTGGAATGGCGCTGGGCGCGTGATTTTGAACAAACCCGGGTCTGTGTCTCGGAGGCGCCGCCGCCGCCGCTGCTGCTGGGAGCCTAGGGAGCGCGGCGCGAGGAGCAGGCGGCGGCGCCGCCGGCTTTGGTGAGTGTCAGCCCCGGGGGTGGGGACATCTGGGCGGGAGGGCGGGAAGGGGACACCGGCCCCCGCTGCGGGTGGTGGAGCGGGCGGAGGGCGCCGGACCGCCCCCTCTGGGAGCCCGGGCTGGTGGATCGTGGCGGAGAGCGGGAACCTGCGGGCTGGGGGCCGCCGCGCCTTCTTCGGGCCGCAAGGGGCGGGAGGATCCTCCCCGCTCGGCCTCTTCCCGCCGGCACCCGGGAGGGCGGCTGTCACCCGGTAGGGCCGGCGCTGGGCCGGCCGCCCGCCCTTCCCGGCAGTCGGGAGGAAGGGTTCCGGCGGCTGTTGACACGCACCTTGCGTGGCCGGAGAAGCCGACTGTGTCCGCCCTGGGTTTCTGGGAACCGGTTTTGCTGCTGTGTCATTTTGTACCAGCCCCTCCTTTCCTTGCTGCCCGCCGCCCCGTTCTTCCTACGCCCCTTTGTATGATCTCTCCGTGTATGTCCGTTTTCCTCGCGAAGCCCACCATCTAAATGTCATAATGTCCCCGAGGTGCACGGGGAAAGGGAGCGGGCCGGGACTTAGCTTGGCCAAGCAACGGTAAACACCAAGCAGAGTGCGGATGGATGGGGCTGGCGGAGGAAAAATAAAGTTTAAACATGAAGAAACTGGGAAGACTGGAGACTCTCAGGCTCGAGCAGGCTGCATAGATAAAGAGCGATTGGGCTGGGTGGTAGATAGCACTTGTTTAAAGCCTGAATCTACTGGCTTTTATATGGAGTTGTCATTCAAGAAAGGTAAGGAAATGAAATGGTTTTTTCAACTTCCACCTCACTCTTCTTAGACTAACTTTTAAAAAAGACAGTAGAGTGGCCCTGTTCTCAACCTTGAAATTCAATTTGATCATTGCAGGTAGGTCTTTAAGAGTTTATACTGTAGTTCAGTGGTGGGTTTAGAATTCAGCTTTTGAATGCGCGATTACCAAAGCTTTCTGAAATTAACAAAGATAACCAATTTGGTTTTTTGTTTTTGTTTTTTAATTCTGGTCTTGTCGCAAGCCTTGAAGCTTGTGGTTTTGTGTTATTTCTTAGATGATTAAAGAAATGCTTATGTTCTTTTTTAGTTATTAAACCGCATAATGAGAGTAGCTGGTGGGAAAGATGGGTAACTGAGGTCTTGTTCTAAAGCAAGCTATTTATTTTGTCTGTATTAAATATATCTGTGGTAGATTTTTTTTTCATTTGGTGACAGATCTTAAAAACATTTCGCAAATAATTTTAGTTTAGAGGTATATTTTCTGTATTTTAGAAATTGTTCATTCATGAGTAGGATCAATACATTTTAAACCTCGTTGGGCTTTGACATCTTAAACCAATGACAAATTGGAAGTCACAGTGTTCACGGACAGAAATGATCAGATGAAATCAAGTAGAGAGGGAAAATAGTTCAGAGCTTTATTTTTAAAACTAGACCACATCTAGTTTTGACCACATCATCAACATGAGGATCAGTGCCTGTAATTTACAAATGTGTCAGATCAGACATGCATATGGAAATGGGTCGTTCTGTCAAAGTAGTGCTGACAGTAGAGGAAAACGTCAGAGTTGGTGAATGACATTAAAGGTCTTTATCATGTTTTTAGTATCTGAAATGAGCAGAGTGAATAAAACGCATTCCATCATCCGTCTCAAGTTGCTTTTCTGAAAATGAAAGAGTTTGGGTTCTTTATTGTCCTTATGCCGCCTTCCGTGTGGCTTTTGCTCTTCAAAACAAAAATATGCCGGACTTGGGACCCGGCAGGTAGAGAGACTTCCTTTCGCGTAGCTGCCGGGCCCGCAGAAGCACCATTTTTCGCTGTGGGGTGAAAGGTCTCGGCGTGGGCTGTGTGTGCGTTTGTATCTCCCTGTACATTTGAAGGTTGGCGGGGCGGGCGGGAGGTTTCCCCGGATATGTGGGTGTGCGCCTCTCCGGAGGGGAGGGCCGAGGAGGGGAGGAGGAGGAAGGGGGAGGTTACTGGCGGCGGCGGCGGCGGCGGCGGCCCGGGCTCGGGCTGTCGGGGAAGCTGCTGAGCTGTGATGGTGATGACGAGGTGAAAATGGCGGATCTTTCGAAATACAATCCCGGCCCCTGACATACCAGAGGCGGCGGCAGCGGCGGCGTCTCCACCCGGGCTCCCTCCCCGGCCCCCTGGTTCCCTGTAGCGCTCCAGTTCGGGCAAACTGGGAAAGGAAGCGGCTGGCCGGAGCTACCGTGCACAGGCAAAACAAGCACCGCCCGGGCTCGGAATTGCCCGGGACCTTCTGGAGCCCCCACCTCGGAGCCGGAGGGAGGAGAAAGCGGCAGCCGCTGGAGGTAGAGGAGAAGGGGGTATCCGAGGGCTTCTCTGCACTGAGATCTCTTTTATTTAGGGGGGTGATGGGGAGGGGAAGAATTGCGTTGTGGATCAAGGAATGACTAGTCCAGAGTGCAAAGAATCAGTAGCCTCGTAATGACATCAACATTATTCTATGAGTGTTAAGAGGGCTCGAGTTTGCTCTTATACCTAAGGCTGCTGCTGAGGCCTAGAGGAACCGCTAGCACTTACCATGATTTCCTGACTTAATATTTAAAAACATCCACTGTAGTGGGTGTTGGTTTGATGATGTTCAGGTTATAGGGTTGTATGTTTCTTTAGAGAGGCAGAGCATAGGCATTTTTTCCTGCAATTAAGCTCTGTGTCTTAGATCATAGTCTATAACTTGTTGGGGTATGGATGCTCACATTTTTTGAGCATATGGACCAGTTTTGTAACAATTAAAAATATTTTCTTTTTCTTTTATGGCTCTGTCATCCATAGAGTGACCCGTTTGCCCCTGCCGTTTGGCAAATAACAATTGAGATACTGTCAGTCATATTTTATATCCATGTTATTACCCCCCTCCCCAATCCATTTCATGAATTTGGAGACTAAAGTTACAGAATATTTTGCAGTATGTAAGCTTTATAATCCCAGTGAAATACAGCTGTGGGAGCTCTGTTTGGCTCACAAGTTTTACCTTTATTGTTAAGGAAATTGTGATGGCCTGATGCTTCCACTTGATGTGAGGACACTAAGTTGATAGAGATGAATTGAGACCTCTGTTTTATTCTGAATGCTGGACTTGTTAGCTCTTTGTTTAAAGAGCTGGCGCATTGGATTGATTGACTTTATGACCATAGTTTATGGCCATAGTTTAATTTTGTTTGGTTACCTAAAGATCCCTGTATGTTTTAGATTGTGCGACAGATCCCTCAGGAAGTCTGTCTGCTTGCACACTACAGTAGTGTTACTGAAAAGTTACATGTGAGTCAAATTTTTATACATTAATTTGGGGCCCTCTGGTTTTTTCCAGCTTTTGTAGTGGAAGGTTGGGTCAGTGACATTGAGTATATTAGCCTGAACAGAGAGGTGAATATTTAAGAAATGCCCACTGGTAATGTTTATGATTAGCAGTAATTTCCCTTAC
Organism: Phoca vitulina; assembly: GCF_004348235.1. Classification (NCBI taxonomy): domain Eukaryota; kingdom Metazoa; phylum Chordata; class Mammalia; order Carnivora; family Phocidae; genus Phoca; species Phoca vitulina. The sequence continues at coordinate 61,647,074 of NW_022589706.1, read as the reverse complement.
CCATGTTTCCTACAAAGAGATGATGTCAGAATGACATACAATATCGTACATTATGTATTTTATTCAGAGGAGAAATATTTTGGGTATATGTGTGTACATAACTTAGGCATTTGGCTTTCACTCATTAGAAGAATAAGGGACCAAAAAAATTTTAGGGGAAGTAACTGCAGAGGTACTCAGAAGCTTTAGTTAATGAGTATTTTGTTAAATATGTGTCTGTTGTTCTTGTATTATCCAGTAGGGATTTGGTTTTGTTTTTTCTTACAGCTTTTATGTTGCAATTATTTGGTACATGTCAACTAGCTTCTAAGTTAGTAGTAAAACTCAGAATTTAAAAAGTAATTAAAATAAAGAGGGAGAGTAAAATGCTTTTTCATTGGCTTTTTCTTTTGATCACAGAGGACTATTGTCTTTTTTTGTGATTCTTTGTAATTGTCTTTAAAGGCCAGTTTTCAGATTGTTATGGTTAAAACAATTGTCTATTAGGGCACCTGAGTGGCTCAGTTGGTTGGGCGTCTGCCTTGGGCTCGGGTCATGATCCCATGGTCCTGGGATCGGGTCTCTGTCTCTCATGAATAAATAAATAAAATCTTAAAAAAAAAAAAAAAATTGTCTATTAATAATTAGAAGCGTATTAGAAAGAAATGAAGGAAGAGTTATGCCACCGGAGAAAATCTAGTGTCTTTTTTGGGGAAGAGGAGCATTATGGATTTTCAGTATTTATATCAAGTGTTACTATTGGGTATTTCTTATGTGTCACGTACTGTGCTAGGGATAGGGCATATCTCAGTATCATTGCCTCAGGAAATTTTCAGTTTAGGAATTGTTGGGAGGTAAAATTGGAAGGATGGATTGGGTAGAGCTTTAATGCAGAAGGCCTTGAGAGTTACAGAAGATTTTAAAACAGGAGAGTGACAGCCTCAGAGATGCACTCAAGGGAGTTAAATTCTGTGGCTTTTACAGAGACTGTGTTGTAGGTTGGAGGAAATAGAGGTAAAAGTACCATACCAGGTTTCAAACTTTGGAGATTTGGAAATTCTTGGTTGCAGTGGGAAGGAGACATTGTGCAAGTGTTATCTGCATGGTGTATGCTAGATTAATAGTTCTATGGAGAGACATCAAAGATGACGAGATCTTAAGCCCTGTAGTTTGATAGAATATCGAATGCCATAAAAAGCTAATTTAGATGGAGAAAGAGGAAAAGAATTTTCATTTGAGTTCGAGTGTACCACATAAAACTATTTTCATAGTAATCCTGCAAGTAAACGGAGGCTTAGTGAGATTACTGTTTAGGGTTATGTGTTAAACACCTAGAAGAGCCAAGATTTGGAAATGGATCTTTCGGATTTGAATCCCCATGTTTTGTCCACCGTGTTAGTCTTAAGCATGAATAATATATATAGTCCCCCCTTTAAACGGAAAAAAAAATATTGTGGGTCCTTATATTGGCCTAAATAGTTTTATTAAAATATTTAATTTTTAGGTGTATATAAATATAAATTCCTTATGTTTATTGCTTTTATGTAAGTATAAAACACAAGTAGATTTATAAATTAAATATAAACAAAACTATAAAGCCAGTAAAACAAATTAAATTTAGGGTAATGGATGATGTTGTTTTGCTGAAACAAATTCTTTGCATAGTAAATATACTATTGCCTGCCTTGGCAAGGTGTGCAGTTTTCTATATACTATACACCTGTGATAATCCAGTTCCTACACCACTTTTGTGCATTTGAATGCTGCAAAACTTTCCTCCTTAAATCACAGATGGTTTGGCTTTCACTTGGCATAAATATATCATTTACCTTATAAGACCCTCTGTGCCTTTTTTTTTTTTTTTAGCCCACCCTAGTTCTAGTACCATTGATTATGGATATGAGGTAGTTATTCAGACGATCCAGAATACACTGTTTAAAACATATTATCAAAATGAAAATACAAATTTTTCGAATCTTCCTCAGGACTCATGGCTTATAGTCCAGTGCTCCCAGTTTAGTTTGAGAAATGTAGTTATATACTAAGTTTTTGAGTTGTCAACATTTGATTGTAGAAATCAGAGCTAAAATCCAAATGGTGTAGTTACCCAGTTAGTCTGGTGGTAAGCTCTAGGTACAAAAGTATAGTTCTTAAACACTCAGATATTTTTGTCTAATCTAACAAATTACTCATTCAACTGTAATATGGTGATAGGTCACCACTTCATAATGTCATATGCAAGAATGAAACACTTGAACACTTGTTCATCCTGGTTGTCCTTCAGCTGTAATTAAGAAAGTAACAGTGTTTTAGCACTGATAATATCCCATGTGGAACTCTTAAGAGATTTAAAAGCATAGAGCATTTGCCATTTCTATCTTACATTATTTTTTATTTTGTATTTATTTATTTTAATCACTGTCCTAAGTCAGACCCTCCATTTATCTCTATCTTGAACTAATTACTCTAATAGCCTTCTAACTTGTCTCTCTGCCTCCAGTCCAAAAACACACTGAGATGAAGTTAATCCTCCCAAAGTATAACTGTGATCATGCCATTCTTCTATTGATTTCTAAGCTTTGTTAGGGCAAGGTCTTTGGTTAATTACCCATAATGCCCTTCACAAAGTTGGGAAGTAATAAATATTTGTTAATTAAATGACTGATAAAAATCATAAACTAGTTAAAAATTAAGAGAACCTTTTCGATGTAAGAGGGAATGTAATTGCAGAGAGTATTAGTTAAAAGCTAATTTTGAGTATTTAAAAACTTACTTGAAAAGGAGTTTCTCAGTTTGTGCCTTGTGAGTTTATTTTATTTGAAGTGTTGTGAAGTCTCAGCATTATATAAATCTGTCTTACTCAAATAGACAAACCAAAGTTATCTTGGTAAATAATGCTTGGATTGGTAAATAATGCTAGAATTTTAGATGATAACTCTTCCCCATGATTAATTATTCATTCTTCAAGTTTGTATTGAAAGGTTATTATTTGGCAGCTCAGTTCTAGGCACTGGAGATAGGGGATCTAGTGGTGAAGACAGACAAGTCCCAGTCCCTGTGGAGTTTGCATTGTAAAGAAGTAGGGCAGGAAGAATCAGACTTTCTGATTGTGATAGATGCTATGATGGAAATACCAGGGTAATGTGATAGAATGCTTAGGGCAGTGGAGATGAGTGTGGCGGTGCTATTTTAGGTAGATCTTAAAATGTAATACAGTTGAGACAAATAAAGAAATCATTAGATTTTCTGAAATCAGTGAATCTTTAACACTCAATAGATTTAAACCATTCCACCATGTTCAACTGTGAGGAGGAAAAACTCAGTGTATTGATTTCCAGAATCATACTTTGCCTTTAGAACTTTGTTTTATGAGCAAAAAATATTGGAGGCATGTGGAATACATTGTATGTTCTGTCTTCTTTCCTACCATACCTTGCCTTGTAAAGATGGGGTGAAGTAAAGCTCCTCAGTCCCTAGTGGCTTGTGAAAATCCTCTCTTTTCTTGGAGTGGTCCTCAACACAGTGATGATGAGGTTGCATGTGCTAGTACATATCTTCCATTCCTAAGGGATAAAATTAGAGTGATGATTCATGTAGCTGCATGGCCAAACCCTTTCCTGCCATGCCCACAGCTCCTTTTAAAAGTTTCTTTTAGCACAGGCCACCATGCCTTGCATGTGACCCTGATTGAAACAGATACAGATGTCTAATCGTAAAGCAATTATCATAGTCTGCTCAATGGCTTTGAGGTGTGCTGGCTCCAGAATTCCGCACAGTCTGACACTACATAGAGACTGGTCAAACCGATCAGATCTTTTCTTCTTAGAAGTTTGAACTTTACTCCTAATTCAAGGGAGACTCTAGTCATGTAATTCCTAGTCTTTTTTAACAGGACAAATAAAAAGACATGTTATTCTGAATAGCAAGCTTCAAAATATATGAAGCAAAAAAATGCACAGACGGGGAGAGATAGACAAATCCACAATCATACTTAGGGATTTTTAACAGCCTTTCTCAGTAATTGATAGATGAAGAAAAGGTAACAATATAGAACATATGAACTACACTATCAACCAACTTGATGTAATTGACATTTGTAGAATACTACCCTCAGCAACTGTAGAATACACTTTCTTTCCAGGTGCACATGCAGTGTTCACCAAGATAGACCATATACTAAGCCACGAAACAAGTCTCAAATTTCAAATGATAGAAATGTTATAGAATATTACATTCTTTGGCAATAGTAGGAGTAAATTAGAAATTGATAATAAGGTAGAAAATGCCCAGATAGCACACTTCTTTATTTTTCTGTGTGTCAAAGACAAAATCACAAGGAATATTAGAAAACATTTGAAATGAATGGTAATAAATTGAAAATAAAATGACATTAGTAGAATGCAGCTAGAGGTTTGGGGCAAATTTTTAATGTTAAATATTTTAGGAAAGAAATGTTTAAAATTGGGCGCCTGGGTGGCTCAGTTGGTTAAGCGACTGCCTTCGGCTCAGGTCATGATCCTGGAGTCCCGGGATCGAGTCCCGCATCGGGCTCCCTGCTCAGCGGGGAGTCTGCTTCTCCCTCTGGCCCTCCCCCTCTCATGTGCTCTTTCTCTCTCTCAAATAAATAAATAAAAATAAAAATAAAAATAAAAAAAAAAAAGAAATGTTTAAAATCAATGATCTAAACTGAGGGTTTTAGACATACTTTTGGCTTTGGAGGCCATGTAAATCTGGTATATGTTTATGTATATACTTTTTTTCCCCTCAGCTATTTAAAATGTAAAAACCATTCTTAGCTGGAGATCAGTAAACAGACTATAGGCCTGATATGGTCTGTGGACTATAGTTTACTGAACCCTGATCTGTGCTTCCATCTTAAGCTTCTGGAAGAACAAATTAAACCTAAAGCAAGCAGAAGGAAGGAGATAAAGATAAGAGTCAATTAAATAAAAAATGGAGAAAGAATTGAGAAAATCAGTGAAGCCAAAGTGGTTCTTTGAAAAGATCAATAAAATTGATAAATCTTCAGGCAGACTGATGAAAAAAGGAGAAAACAAATTACCAAAATGAGGAATGAAGAGTTGCCATTTCTACAGACATTAATATAAAAGAATATTATGTATAATTTAATGCTAATAAATTTGGCAACTTAGAGGAAATAGACATATTCCTTGGAGGACACAAACTGTCAAATATCAAAGGTCGCTGAATAACTGGAACAACTCTACATCTATTAAGGAAATTGAATTTATAGTTAAAAACAAGAAATCTTTATGTCTAGATGGCTTCATTGGTGAGTTCTGACAAACATTTCAGGAAGAAAGAGTAACAATTCTATGCTGACTTTTCCTGAAGAGGAGGCACCATGCCCCAACACATTTTATTAGGCTAGCATTATCCCCAGCCACTGTACGCCAATATCCTTCATGAGTATAGACAAAAATGCTTAACAAAATATTAGGAAATATAATTCAGGAATTTATACGAAGTATAATACATCATGACTGAGTAGGGCTTATTTCAGGAATGCAAAATTGGCTTAATAATAAAAAATCAATATAATTCAAAGGCTAAAAGAGAAAAGCCATGTGATTATCTCAATAGTTGCAGAAAAAACATATGCTAGAAATATCCATTTATGATTGGGGAAAAAAAACCCACCCAACTTTGCAAACTAGAATATAAGTAAGCTTCCTCAACCTGGTAAAGGGAATTTATGAAAAACCCACAGCTAACAAGTAAGATTGGGACCAAGGCAAAGATGTCTGCTCTTACCACTTTTATTCAACATTTTGCTGGAGGTCTCAGCCAGTGTAGTAAGGCAAGGAAAAGAAATAAAAGACACGCTGATTGGAAAAGAAGAAATACAGATGTTATATTCAGACAACGTGGATTGTGTTTGTAGAAAATCCTAAGGAACTTACATCAAAAATCTACTAAAATTAATAAGTTGAGTTTACCTACGTTGTAGGCTACACGGACAATATGAAAAAAACCCAGTGGTATTTGTATATACTAGCAGCAAACAATTGGAAAATAGAAAAAAAAAGACCATTTGCAATGAATCAAAACATGAAACGCTTAGGGATAAATTTATGTGCAAGACCTATACGATTGAATTATAAAACATTGCTGAGATAAGTAGAGAGACACCGGTTGGGAGATAAGTTTTCCATTGGTCTTTGCAAGAGAGGCAGTGACTGTCCTTTTAAATAATCATTTCTAGGATGTTTGTATAGCATACAGCCTTGAATGGTAGATATAGTGATTCCTGCTGCAGCCAAGGGCAGATTTGCTTGTTGTGCAGTATAATAAAGATAATATCTTCCTGTGGACAAAAGGGCAGGTGTGCTTCAGCCCATTATAAGTGAACCAGGTTCTCTGAGCTCAGGGTTATGAGTTGTGATACAAATCCCCTGCCTACACAGCATCTACCTGGGCCTCTCCGTGTCTACCCTGTGGGACTTGCAGGCAGCCCGGAAGAACTCATAGACACATGATGCTCATGTTCCTTGCTGTGCTGTAAGAAGTCATCTGTGTCTCTACTTAGGACTGCAGTGTGGTCTGCCAGTATCTGTGAAATGGTAACAGGATACTTTGTTAGCTTACAAAGAGGGTCTAAAATCTCAGATCCCTCACAGTTCTTGGCAGTTTGGGCCATGAAAATGGAGTCCTGACAGAGACATAGCTTTCTGAAAAAGGAAGACGACAGCCGTGTGGGTTAGGTTAGGGGATATGAAAAGACTCTGGCATCTGGTAATGAATGCTGTCACTCAAGTGGTGGGCAAGGGTGGCAGGGGGAATAAGTCTTCCAGTGTTCTACCTCTTAATGGATATTTAGGGGCTGAACTGAGAGACCAAATGGTACTTTGGTTGTTGTACACTCAACTCCATAGCCCCATCTGAAAGGCACTGTGGCTGTAGCTGCTGAGTTAAGGAGTCCCCAGAGCTGAGATAATGATAATGGTGTCAGAAATAGGACACCAGAAATGGCATCAGAGGATATAGAATTTTGGGTGTCTTAGAAGTTTGTTTAGTTGAGTTGTAACTGTGAGTACTTGAAACTGAAAGTAAATGCCCTGCCAGACCATTATCTCCTGTGACCTGACTTCTCCCTCCTCCTACACCTTGACTTCAGGTGCTTTAAGGAGAAAGATGAATAGAGATTGGGCAAAGATCTCCTTGTCCTTAAGGGGGAACCAAAGGCCATACCCACATGACCAAATATGCTGGGGGAACTTCGGGGAGAGCAAGGAGTCAGACTTCTCTGGTTGTGTTGGATACTGGCACCCTGCCAGTTCTGTGGGGGCTGGAGCGTGCTAGACGTGACTGATGGGGCTTGGACAAGGTTTGCAGAGGGAAAGGAAGCTAATGTGACAATTGTAGGTTGGGCCCTTTGTTGTTGTGTACTGTTTCCATTGCTGAAGGTATAATTGGTGTTGTTTTTACATGCCTACTTTAAATTCCCATAAATGTCAAAGGGGATTCTCCTGATCAGAAAGACCTGTATGTAGAGAAGTGCTAGTACTTTGGGGTCTTAAAACGCTAGTAACTCCTTTGAGCTTCAAGTTATTGTGACTGGTGATTTTATAGTGTATATAAAGAACTTATCCAATTCAGTAAGAAGACAAAAAAGCCAGTATTTTTTTAAAAAGGGAAAAGATTTTAACTCACTTTTCAAAAGAAGATACACAAATACACTGCATATATGAAAAAATGCTCAGCGTTGTTAGTCGTTTGGGCATTGCAAGTGAAAACCACAATGAGATACCACTTCACACCCATTAGAACGGCTGACAGTACCAATTGTTATCGAGGATGTGGAGCAGGTGGAACTCTTGCGCATTGCTGGTGGGTGTATACAGTGTTGGGAAATAGTTTGGCACTTTCATGGAAAGTTAAAAATAAATTTACCTTATGACCCAGCAAGTCCACTTCTTGGTATTTATTCAAAAAATACGAAAATATGTATCCATAACAAACTTGAACTTGAATGTTCATAGCAGTTTATTTATGAGAGTCCCAAACTGGAAACAATTTCCAAATATCCACTCACAGGTGAATGGATAAACAAATCATGGTAGATTTGTATGATGGAATATTACTCAGCAATAAAAAGGAACAGAACTCCTAGTAAGTGAAGGAATAAAGATAAATCTCAACATGCTCAGTGAAAAAACTCATTTATATGATTCCTTTATGTCCTGAGTACATAATATATGATTCCATTTATGTGAAGTTGTAGAATGGGCAAAAAGTCAAAACTATAATGATAGAGCAGCTCAGTGGTTGTGTGGGGTGGGATTTTTAGGGTAGGGGACTGACTGTAAAGGAGTAGACTTGTTTTTTCTTCATTTAAAAATACCAGTGGTAAAAATTTAAGGCAGTGTAATTTTGTGATTAAAATTGTGAACTTTGGTATTATAAAACACCCTGATTTTGAGTCTGGGCTCTGTCATTTACTAGTTATGTGACCTTGGCAGATTTTTTAAGCTAAGTTTCTTCATCTGTAATATGGGAGTGGTTATAATACTATCTCAGAATTGTGAGGATTAATTATGCCATCATTTGTATATAGCAAGCATTCAATAATGATTAATTTTGGCACTTTAGTATTTGTCAGTGATAATAATTGTAATTTGGTGCTGTTATTCTTAATCTCAGAATGGGTATTTTTGTTTTGTATTTTAAAAAGGAAAAAAGGAATTGCTGATTAGGTTTCTATGGATCTTTAATGTTGTATCGGCAAATAACATTATTATTTAGTCAGTCATGAACATGATGCACTCTCTTTAGTATGTGAAGATAATGGTACTGACTCCTTCATTGGAAGTTCTGCGTAACCTTTGGCTAAAATCATCACAGTCCTGACTTGTTCATAATCTGCTTTATTATTATTATTACCACTTTTTTTGTAATGGGACTGGTTCCCTTTTTGACATTTTAAATGGCTATGGAGGATTTGAGAATCTTCTTCCCAAATAAAGGGTTTTTTTGGTCTGAAGCTAATTGATCAAACTTGAGCCAAATAAGTCATTTAATCTGTACTTGCTGAGGTGGATTACTCTAGAACTCCTTTAACATTAATTTGAATATTTAATGGATTTTTATAGATGGCAAACTACCCTCATCTTAGGACCTAGCTCCCTGGAGATTTAAAGATATTTTCCAATATTTGTTTACATTTAAATCTTTCTTTATATGAATCAGCAGTTTTCAAGCCTATCAATAGGAAAAAAAATAACTGGCAAGAAATAAGATGATCAGACATGTCAAAGACTAAAGAGTTTTATGAGTGGGCATTGGAAAGGAGTTTCATGTAATTATGTGACTTATTGTTGCTTGAATGCAGTATACTTTGGGATTGAGACATGGCGAATGAGAATATTTGCTTCTAGTTTTGTGTCCCAAATGACATATTTCAGATTCTTGAAGGTTGAGAGTATGTTGAAGTGGTTTAAGCCAAATAGATATCAGGAATATCCTTCATTCAGTTATACATCAGCAACAGATGATTATTTTGTCACTTGCACTTTTTTGAATAATTTTATTCTTAAATCTGTTTTGAAAACTAGTAATTTATTCATTTTCAACTTTTATTGCAGTGCCTGATCAACTTTCTAGCAGGAGAACGATCATGGAGGTGGTGCCAGCTGAGGTGAATAGTTTGCTTCCAGAGGAGATAATGGACACTGGTATAACTTTAGTGGATGATGATAGTATTGAGGCTGTTATTGTTTCATCCCCAATTCCCATGGAGACAGAACTGGAAGAAATTGTCAACATAAATTCTACTGGTGACTCTACAGCCACGCCCATTTCCACGGAACCAATCACAGTGTACAGTAACCACACTAACCAAGTTGCAGTGAATACCACAATTACTAAAGCAGATTCTAATACCACAGTGAAACCAGCTTTTCCAAGTGGCCTTCAAAAACTTGGTGCTCAGACTCCTGTGACTATATCAGCCAATCAGATTATTTTAAACAAAGTATCACAGACATCAGATCTTAAACTTGGCAATCAGACCCTTAAACCAGATGGACAGAAGTTAATTTTAACAACTTTGGGCAAGTCTGGTTCACCAATTGTTTTAGCACTACCCCATAGCCAACTACCCCAGGCTCAGAAAGTTACAACTCAGGCTCAGTCAGGAGATGCTAAATTGCCACCGCAGCAAATTAAAGTAGTTACCATTGGAGGGAGGCCAGAGGTGAAACCTGTCATTGGTGTCTCAGCATTGACCCCAGGAAGTCAACTGATTAATACTACAGCTCAGCCCTCTGTGTTACAGACCCAACAGTTAAAAACAGTACAGGTAAAAAAAAAAAGGGGGCTTATTAATTCAAATGCATGTTAAAAATTAAATTGATTCATAGTTGTGTTTGTAGGGTGATTAAATGCATAGTTGTTACTGAATTCTTTTGAATGTTGCTTTTAGTAATTGTGTGGTTTCTTTTTCGTAAAGTTTGATATGTCTAATGCTTTGAAAATGTTTGCTAGAGAACTTAGAGCAAACTTAATTTTTGTTAAATTTCAACTTAGTGTATTTATAGCTCTTTACTCATTTTTAAATGCATTTTATTCTTAGTAGTAGTTTGATTGCAAGTATGCTCTGCTGGTATAAAGATACCAGAGTTGCTGCTGGGCTGTCAAAAAATCATTCAGACATAATTTTTTTCAGTTAACAGATGGCCAAAGTCTAGGAAAACTTGCTGCTCTGAGAAATCCTTGGAGCCAGCAATAGTACATACTAGCCCACGTGTGCCACCTCTTTGCAGTTTCCTGCCCACTGCCATCACTCATGTTTGCAGTGTGGAAAAGGCAGTGTCACGTGATGGAAGGTAACATATTGGCTTTAGAATTGGACCAACTGGATTTGAGTCACTTCTATGATACCCTACCACCTGTGGAACTTTGAATTGGTTACTTCTCTGAGTTTTTGACTTTAGCTGGAAGATGGCTATTTGATCATGATGAAATACATAGTAAAAGATAGTACTTAATGTAGTTCTCAAAACTTTGAGGATCCTTCAAAATGGTGCCTATTATTAGTATGAATAGGATCCTAAGATAGAAGGTTAACAGAACATATATTAAATGGTTCCCAGTTTTTCACGCTCACATAGGCCTTTTTAGGTCATCACTGCTCTTAAAATAAAATGATCCTCTTAAGATCAGGAAACACAAATACATTCCCTGCCTGAAAGATTCACCTCTCAGAAAAAAAGGAACAGGCATGACTTAGAGAACTGGTGCAGGTATATAAGGAAATAGGAAGATGTGAGGAACTACCCATGCTCAGCTGATGTTAGAAATAATGATGTTTTGGTTATTATGTTGGCAGAATAATAAGAAATTTATTTTTCATGGGCTTTTTTTTTTTTAAGCTTTTGTTTTTAAGTGATCTCTACACCCACCGTGGGGCTTGAACTCACAACCTCGAGATCAAGAGTTGCACACTTTTCCAACTGGGCCCAACTAGGCGTCCCTTGTGGGCTTTTTATTTAAGCACTTTGTTTGATTTCTCAAACCTTGTAATTTGCCCATATCCCTCCTGCCACTATTAAGTATTTAGCACTTTTCTTTCTTGATTTTTTTTTAAAGACGTTAATTTATTTGAGAGAGAGAGAGAGAGGGCACGAGCAAGGGAGGGGGAGAGGGAGAGGGAGAAGCAGACTCCCCACAGAGCAGGGAGCCCAACATGGAGCTCCATCCCAGGACCCTGGGATCATGACCTGAGCCAAAGGCAGATGCTTACCCAGTGGAGCCACCCAGGCGTCCTTCTTTCTTGTTTATTATCATCTCTCACTTATCTCTGACTTCCTTTTACTATTGATGAGAATCTCTTGAATGAGATAAACTGTCCCCATCAAGCATCTTGTCTTCAGCTTGTTTTTTAAATCAGTTTTGAAACTTGTTTTTATTAGTTTACCATAGTTTATCTGGCTTTGGGGATCATAACCACGTTCACAATAAATTAATAATGAAAACCAGAATATCATTTTTTTTTTCATTTACTAGAGCAATGTATACATGCTATTTAATGACCAGGTTACTTGTATCCACAAGTTTTCTACTATAATCCCCTAACTACTGACAATGAAAGCAAAGACTGGGGTCTAATTCTTAGAACTTCTTTTATTATTGTTACTTTTATAAAACCTGATTCTATTTATGAAAAAAGGACTATCATTTATTTATTTTATTTTATTTATTTGAGAGAAAGCACAAGTGGGGAGAGGGAGAAGCAGACTCCCTGCTGAGCAGGGAGCCTGACATGGGGCTCTATCCCAGGACCCTGGGATCATGACCTGAGCTGAAGGCAGACACTTAACTGACTGAGCTACCCAGGCACCCCCCAAAAAGAACTTTTATTTAAAAAAAGAACTAACAAAAATAAAAGAAACCCCATTTAGAATATCGTTCCACTTGTCCAGTTTTTAGGCAACTCAAATCTTTCAAACTCCAAAGTAACCTACAAAGCTCTAAAGCACAGAAAAAAACAAATAAGAAGCCACACATTTATGTTTCCTCTTTAGGCGCCAGAATATTTGGTTTAGTATTACACGGTGTATATGATTCTCTGGTTTTTTTCCTAGACAATCCTCAGCGTTGTCTTAAGTTTAATCAGAGTATTGAAACTGTTAGGGTATGGACAGCAGGTAAGGGTGGAAGAAGGAGACCCATCTTGAAAAATGAAGGAAAGAGGTGACAGTTGAGGCCAGAGGCAGTAACAAAGAGGTATAGTTACACTTAATTACAGATATATAAACACTTTCCCATATTTCTTGTGCATAGTATATAAGAGTAATTAATAACTAACAGTCTGGAACAACATAACTCCTTATTAGTTCCTGAACCAATACAATACAGTGCCAATAATTACCTGTATGTATTATTTGATCATGTATTTGGCTGTCTTATTTGTAAAATTCCTTTTTTGATTCATTTTTGTCTTTATCTGCTGATTACATAAATTTGTTAAAAGTGATACTTTATGCTTTGTTTTGCTTGATAAAGTAATTTTGTTCTAGAGTAGTTTAGAATTTAATAATGCAAAAAGTATGTTTCTTTGAAGGAACTATAAATCGCTATTTTCAGCAATGTGCCGCTAAAGAAACATAACCACAAGGGCAGATTGAAATTGTTCATTTACATAATTAATGTGCTTTTGATTGTATTGTTTACATTTTTTTTCCTGATTGGTAAGTATTCATATAGTCATATGATTGTGAAAATCAATTAAAAATAGGGAAATACTCTAAGCTCCTAATCTTTACTTTATAGTTAAGAATATTAAAAAAAAAGATTATTTATTACAAGACATGGGTTTCTAAGAACATCAATACTTTTTCCTTTTGAGATTATTAGTAGTAAGTCAATAGATGATATATTCTGACATTTTAGAATTTTAGACCTGTAAACACAGTTGGGAAATATAGTCCCTTTATGTCTCCCAAATTGCATCAATTTTTTGAAGTATAGTCATACATTTATTTGGGTATATCAGTTTTGCAAGCTGGGTATTTTTTTTAGTATAGTAATGGATCTCCTTTTTTTTTAAAAGCGATTTGTATTTCATTTATATTTTGTTTTGTCAGTCACATGTTCTGAGTGTAAGAAAGTAATATATTCTAGGTGTAAGGTTGTAATGTGTTATTTAGTTTAATTTATAATTTGAGCACAAAGCTGATATTTATGTAGTTCTGTGATCCATTGCAGCTTCTGGTATATTTCTGTCATTCAAATTGGTCATGTTTATTCATTTTAAGTCATTATTTCCAATATTAGCACTTTTAGGACCTCAATTTTCATATCTGACAAATAAAATTAATATTTAATGTCTTCCCTATCATAGCTAAATTTCTGCTTTTAACTTTTAAAAGAAGCTCTATCTTTGCATACATTGATAATTTCCGTATTAGAACATTGATAACTCTACCCTCCTTGACTTGTGGAGAATTTTAGTTCAGGTCAACAGTGTGCCGATATAATTTAAGATCAGGGATGAATATAGACCCTACCTTCAAAGAATTGATAGCCTAGTAAACAATATTTTAGCAAATAACATTTCTAGCACCTTTGCCTTTAGAATAGTCTTTGTTTTGTCAAACTTATTTCTTTGTATCCTAGGGCATTAACTTGTTGGGTTCTTTGTATATCTACCCCCTGATCTATATATATAGATATAGATATATTTTTAGATATATACATCTAAAGCTGAAGATCTAATCATAAGCCTGTCTTTATTGTGTATTTATATTTTGCTTCCAGGGGCCAATGTAATTGCATTTACAGGTGGCTTCATCATTTGCATCATGCTTTCTTAACTGACTCTACTCTTCTATTACTGAATAATTTGTTATTTTGAGAAAGAATATTGCTGTGTCATAGTGTTTTAGTATTATTTATTATTAAATAAGCATTATTATTAAACATTTCTAAATACTCATTTGGTTTTCATCATATGCATATTATCCTACAGACTAAAATAAGGATTTACAATAAAAATGCAAAGGTATTGCTATATATTGGCTTAAGGATGGGATCATATTAGTATTTTGATGAACGGCTGAATTTTAGGTGTTTTTAACATGAATACTTAGATATATTCTGTTAAATGAGCTGGTTTCACATGTACTTCTGTATATCAATCTTCTGTTTAATTTTGAAGGTGTTTTACAGAAACAGATCATCTTCATAGTTATTTATATATTTCAGATTGCTAAGAAGCCTCGAACACCAACCTCTGGTCCAGTAATCACGAAGCTGATCTTTGCAAAACCAATTAATAGTAAAGCAGTTACAGGACAGACAACTCAAGTATCACCACCAGTCATTGCAGGTTATATTTCTTTATAGTTTATTAAGCTCTATATTTACCTTCCTTATAGATTTAAAAAGGGCTTTTCTGCCATCTTGAAATGTTTTAGTGCAACAAGTAGGGTTATTATCACAAACCAAACTAGTTAATAAGAAATGTGACACTTACTAAATGTGTGCTTCGAGCAAAATACCTTACTTATCTCAAAATTAGTCCATTATTTTCGTCTTCATAGAAGTTTTTTTTACCATGAAGGTAGCAAAGTCTTAAGCGCCAATAATACTAGCTAACATGTGCCTTGCACTATTCTTAGCTCTTTACATAGTGACTTAAATAGTCCTTGGGCAGTCCTGTGAGGTAGGTATTAATAACAGCCCCATTTTGTCAGTGTGGAAATGGAGGCTCTCAGCTCGTTAAGTGGTCGAACTGGGATTTGAACCCAGGCAGTTTGTCTCTAGAGCACATGTAGTTAAGTTTAATAGGTTTAAATGAATACCCACGAGAGTGTAGTATTTCATGGTTTCTGTTTGAATTTTTGGTTTCAATGTGTTAATATGCTTTATATGCAGTTTTCTATGGACAGAAAATTGTCACAATGATAGTAATTACTTAAGTGACAACAGAATTTTAGCTGTATTTACCAGCAAGTTCCTCAGTGTGGCCCAGTTCTCTTTCATTATATACTTTAAAATTTGTCATCACCAGGGACGCCTGGGTGGCTCAGTCGGTTAAGCGGCTGCCTTCGGCTCAGGTCATGATCCCAGGGTCCTGGGATCGAGTCCCACATCGGGCTCCTTGCTCGGAGGGGAGCCTGCTTCTCCCTCTGCCTGCCTCTCCCCCTGCTTGTGTTCTGTCTCTCTGACAAATAAATAAATAAAAAATCTTTAAAAAAAAAAAAAAAAATAAAATAAAATAAAATTTGTCATCACCAGTAACTGTAACACCTCAGATCTTGACTTCAAGTATTTTATTTTCTTCATAGTTTATCTGCCTTTGTATTCCCAATCTAGCAGTTCTTTGACTTTGAGATCTCTAGTCCATTAACCCTTCTGTTTTCTCATTAATAATCACCCACTTCCTGTCCTCGGATTCTTCCGTAGTCAACATGGAGTCCATGACCCATAATTATCACTTCCGAACAAACACCAGTGATACTCTTTTCCCTTTCTCCTTCTATAATGGCTTACATCCAGCTCTCTTACTTTTTGCCTGGCAGGCTGCTCAGTACTTCTAGAGAGAGACACAGCCATGGTGACTGGTCTTCAATTCAGAGCTATACTAACATGACTCTTTTCACCAGTTAGGGGCTCATTTCTAATTTCCATTGTGTTGAGGGCTTATGGAGGTACCTCTGGATGGTAGACTTGACTAGAGACTTTCAAATGCTAATTACCCATTCCTAGAAAGTGTATTCTTTTGATGAGGGTACTTCAAACCTTAACTAACCATGGGGGAGGGTGGGGTGGGAGGGGATATATACTAAAACCACTACTACTGTTTTTGATCAGTTTAGAGAGAGTGTAACAATAGACAACTCTGAAGTCAATGGCAGTGATCTATCATTTTCCTGAGGCTTTGAATTGTATATAGGGAGGCTTCTCATTTTAGCAAGTGAGAGGAGGCATGGAAAGATTGTAATTTGAGGGTAGTGTTGGGTGAATGAATTTTCTCTTTTGGCCCTCAGCAGAGATTTGTGATGTTATAGGAGGCTGTCTTGAGGGCTCTTATGGGAGGCAGGTATGACCCCAGAAGAAAGACTGGAACAGGTTTGAATTTGGAGCTGGTTCAGGAAGTGGGCTTCAGTTGGCTGAAAGTAAGGAAGGTTTTGGATATATTGATGAAAAAGGGACCCCCACCAGTCCTCTGGGAGGTTTTGGTGGAGAGGATTAACCAAGAGGAATGTCTCAGTGGAGTGTTTTGTTTTGTTTTGTTTTTTTTACTAGTTTTGAGTTTGAGAGAGTTCCTTAAATTGTTTAATTATGTGGGAAAATTATATGCTAAACAATTGTGGTGTTTGCAGAAGTCTCTGAGTGAATATTTGGTCAATGCCAAGATTTCACCTCTTTTATATTTGACTATAATGATGTCATTGCTGGGTGTTTGGATCATTTATATAATGTGTTTGCACACTAATCATAGCTTCACCTTTTAATTATAGGCAGACTTATTGGTTCTACCAAAAGGCATAGATAGACTTCTGTTAAATTTTATTAGAATTGTTGGCATAAGTTCAGTTGGAGAGAGAATTTCTACTGTCAACTGGTTCATTATATAGCCTTTTAAATTCATATGAGTCAAATTTTAAACCACTGAGGTAGCTTTCCTATTGAATTCTCTTTATCACAGGGAGGTTCTATCATCTTTATATTGCAGCTATTGATTTCTCAAAGTACATTTAGATTGTTTTTAAATGACTTTTGGTCTTCTCATTGAAGATGGATATCTTTTTCTGTCTTACAGTCAAGATAAATTTATGTTTATATATAAGTGATTTTTCTAAAATGCAAATCTGATCTTGACACACCCTTGCTTAAGATTTTCTTGGCTGTATCCATTTCTTATCTATTTCTTCGCTTCAGTCTGTCAGATTTGAATTCAAATGCCAGTGCTTTCTTAACATTAAAGGCATTTCTGATTGAATACATACTTTTTTCATTTTCACCTCTTATCAGTTCCATATTTACTGATTTCACTTATTTTAAGAGATTACCAAATGAACTATGTTCTCTTAGGACTTAGGATCTCGGCATTGTTCCTTTTACTTAAAATGCCTTTCTTTGCTATACTCTTCCCCTGATCGTCTCTTATGTATTCCCATAAAACTTAATTACATCTACTAAATTCTAACTTTAACTAGACTTCTTTAAATTTCATACTGGTTTTTACTATTTCCATTAGTCACACTGTATTATAATACTTGGTTTTCTTGTCTGTCTCCCCTACTATATTTATAATTTTTCTTAGTGGTAATTTTTTTGCTTTGTTCTAATTTTTAAAAATTTATATTTTAAAAATTGTGATAAGATACACATACATAAATTGTGGTATAACATTTTAATCATTTTCAAGTGGACTGTTCGGTGGCATTAAGTATATTCACACTGTTCACACCATCACCACCATCTATCTCCAGAACTTTTCTCATCTTGCAAAAGAGAATCTCTGTACTTATTAAACAATAACTCCTCATTCCTCCCTCCCCCCAAACTCCTAACAGAGACTTTTTGTCTCTGTCAGTTTGATTACATATCTCAAATAAGTGGAATCGTACAGTATATGTTCTTTTATAATTGGCTTATTTCACTTAGCATAATGTCCTCATAGTTCATCTGTGTGGTAGCATGTAAGAATTCCTTTTTTAGGCTGAATAATACTCCGTTGTGTGTATGTATGTATGTAGCTCTTTTATCTTGTTTATCTTTCCGGACTTGGCACAGTTTCTGGCACATAGATGTGGCTCAGTGAATGTGTATTTTTGGATGAATGTGTATGTCATGGAAGCAGTGTGGTGTGTGGAGCTACTGGGAAGCTTGGGTTTTAGTCGTGGCTCTTCTATTGATTTTGTCTGTGATCTTGGGTAAATAATTATCAGTTCATCTTATTTCTATAAAATGTTGATACCTGACACTGCAGAAGGCTCTGGAGATGGTTAAATGAGATTCAGAGGTCCTCGTTCCCAGAGCTCCTGAGGTACAAGGTTGCTACAGTGGAGCAAACTTCGTCAGTGTGAAAGTATTCACTGATAAATTAATCTCTTACAGAATTAGTCCTCCCTTAGACAGGCGAGCTCCCTGCCTGCCCTGCAACCCCCATCGTTTGGAGTACATTTCTTGATTCTTGGAGAACAACCAACAATAGAGAGTAAATACCTTGCAAATTGACTTCAAGGGGAAATTGTATAACTTGCATACTTGCTTGAATCTGTCTGCACAGCTAAGGATAAATAGGGATTTGGAGATTAGATAATCTGGAGAGGTGCTATCTGGATGAGAAATAAGCAAGCCCCTAAAAAAGAATAACTTGAATTTTAAAGAGGTATAGAGGGTTCTTGGGAGAATTGATGAAATCCTGAAATATTTTGGCCGAGATGACCTTCAATGTGATCATGTTATGCCCATCAAACAGAATCTGTCATTGTGCTGACATACAAGTTTTCAGAAAAATCCTCTTTCCCCCAGACTTAACAGTTCATCCTAAGAGTTAGTGTAGTTTTAATTATAAATTGGATTTTTGTTAAATATAAGCCCCCCTGAAAAAAAGTGAAAATTTTACTCTTAGTTTTCTTTGTTATTTGAAATAAAATTTTTGTCCCTGTTTTAAACGAATTCATTTTTACGTGGCCTTTTTCCGGATCAATTATTTTCAGGAATTGAGGATTTTCTGTATTAACTTATTCAGAAACTTTTTTTCTAAATCTGTGTAATGCCAAACAAATAAGAAATTATAGTAATAACCGTAAATGATGAGCATTTTATGGAACAGTGTCTTTATTGGTAATTTATTTTCTTAAACATAATGGTTGTTGGGGCTTCAGGTTTATCCCACAGGTATTAGTTTTAGAAACTAGAACAGGCAAACATTTTACTTCAGGCAGGTTCAACACTTCAGGGTGGCCTAAAAATATTTGATGTAGATTCATTTAGTTTAGGTAGAATTGACTTATTTAGTTATGATGTAATTCAGGTTAAAGAAAACAACTCTCGCCTGAAATTCATTAATGACTGAATGTAACCATGTACTACAAGGAAATTGAAAAAAATTGTATTTAAAATATTTTTAAAATTCATAAACGTCAGATAAACCTGATTTTAAAAAGAAACTGTGTATACTGTGGCACTGTTATCAGAAAAAACAATCCAGAAGCTCTTTAGTGTTAGTTCTCTATTTTTGTCTAAAGAGAAAGTCCTTTCTTTTTTCTCTTTTTCTCTTGCTTTTCCCCCTCTCCCTCTCTCTTTCATCTCTAGATAGATCTATGAATTAAATCACAGCATCGAAGAGGGATTTTAGAGATAATGTAGTTATCCACCTTTTCTCTTTCTTGGGTGCTTGAAGTCCCTTTTTAGCCAGTGCATTTGATCATACAGCATCTGCTTGGAACACCTTCAGTGACTGAAAACTCACTTGTGGGAAACAGTCATTTCAGTTGGAAATTTTTGTTAGAAGTTCTTTCCTACTGCTGAGCTGAAACTTGTGTTTCTGTGTGTTAGTGCTGTGCATCTGATGTGCTGAGAGTGGCTCTAATCCTTCCACTTGACAGCCTGGATCAGTCAGGGTAATCTTGGCTTTCCTGCCGTAATAAACAATCTCTAAGTCACAGAAGTTTAACAGATTGTACTCTTAGTTCACACTTGATGAGATTATCTGCATGTCCACTGTGGATTAGAAAGGGGCTTGTGATCTTGGTCTCAAGGACCCGGGCTGACAGAGGGATCGTCGGTCCTCTCAGATGTGGCAGAGGGCGAGAGAGCTTGGGGAGGTCTTGCACAGGCAGTGAATGTTCTGGCTCAGAACGACACACATCGCGTCTACTCAGAATTTGTCAGCTAGAACTTGTCACATGGTCCTAACCGCATCACAGGGCGTGGGGAGCGGTCGAAAGTGCAGTTCTACCACGTGCCCAGAATGGCAGAGAACCAGAATACTTGGTGAACAACTGTCACACAGTCGTTCAAGAATTTGGAGATGTGTTGTCATGTCTTCGTACGCTTCTCTTGCATAGGATAAAAATTCCTAATATTTCAACTCATTGTGATACGATTCCCAATTTCCTAAGCCATCCAGACACCCTGCAGTTTTTCTGTGTTTTTACTGATGGGTATTGTCCGGAAGGGAACACAGTATTCCTGCATTCCTGTTGGAATTTTTTTCTTTTCCTTTTGGCAGTCTAAAATCAGGTAGTATTAAACCAAACAGTGTTCGGGTTAGTCTGATAACTTTTCTAGAGGTGGCTTTAAATTGTGTCCTGCGGGGCGCCTGGGTGGCTCAGACGGTTAAGCGTCTGCCTTCGGCTCAGGTCATGATCCCAGGGTCCTGGGATCGAGTCCCGCATCGGGCTCCCTGCTCCTTGGGAGCCTGCTTCTCCCTCTGCTTCTCTCTCTCTCTGTCTCTCATGAATAAATAAATAAAATCTTTAAAAAAAAAAAAAAAATTGTGTCCTGAATGGTTTAAGTTCAGAGTAAGACAGCTGCAGTATGGGACAGAGATAAGTTTTGAGACTTGGATTCAAGGCCTGACTTTCAGGAGCTGCTTTATGCAGGGCATGTTGCATGCTTGTCCTGAGCCTATTTTCTGATTCTGATAGATAGAACTTAACAGGATTGATGAGAATGTGAGCAGACGTGTTTTTATGGACTTGACATAAAGCGGTATTAAGATACTAAGTGTTACTAAGAAGCATTGTTTTGTTTCCTTCTGACTAGTTTCAACTTAGTTCATTAGGGACTCACTTGTGAGTGTTTGAGTTCATACCTAGATACATAATGAAGTAGTGAACATATATACTACAGTCCTTGTGGGTGTAGATCATCAACACATACATTTTTATATTATTATTGAAAAAAGTCAAACTGATGTGCTGCCTCTCATTTGCAGGTAGGGTTCTTTCACAGTCTACTCCTGGGACTCCATCAAAGACCATAACAATATCTGAAAGTGGTGTTATTGGATCAGCTTTAAATTCTACAACACAGACACCAAATAAAATAGCCATCTCACCTTTGAAATCGCCAAATAAGGTAAAAAAAAAAAAAATTAGCCACAAATGCCAAGTGTTGTGGTTAATGCCTTTATGTTCTTACTAGTCACTTTAGATACTTCAGTTTTAATATATTCCCAACAAGTAATAGGCATTCATCGAATACTAGATTAATTTAGTAATCAAGGATATATGGCAGAAAAAAAGTCTTACTCTAAACACATAGTAACCTAGTAATCATTTTGCATGCTAAGATAATTTCCATGGCCCATATGAAGGTGGGTGCAACAGAAATCTTTTGAATGAGGTACATGATGTGTTTAGTTTTTCAGTTAATATTTGTGCAAAATTATTGTCTTTGGGAAGTCACATATGTAGTGACTATATGAATATAAAATGTTAAATGTAACTTTATTATTGTTATTTTGATAAAATACTCTGTTTTCTGCTTAAACTGTCCTGGATTTCATGGAGATCTGAGCTTTTGTTGGGAAACAGAGTACCCAGAGTACTAGAAATTGCCATCAAATGCTGGTAACCAGATTCTCAGAGTTTTTAGACTTAAGTACAGTTCATTCAGAGCATTCAAAAGCTTTTCATAATTTGTTTTCATCTTAAGGTAGCTATAATTTTACTCTTAGGTCAAGGAAGTAGTCTTTGCTCACTTTCCTAAAACATACCGAGTCATTATACCAGCATAACATTTTGAAAAGGTATGTTTTAAAGGACATATTCAGGTGGAAAGCTAAGCATCATTGTTCTGTAAGATGCTGCCTTTGTGATTCTGGAAACTTACTACCCTTTGTACTGCCTTTTCCCTTAACTTATTATTCATAAATAGAACAAACATTAAACATTTGTTTTACATTTTTAAAAAAGTATAGCTGGTTGCTTATGTCTTAGTGAGACTTGAATATAATGTATAAATATAATGTCTCTTATAGTTCATTAAAATGGGATTCTACCTGCATAATAATAGAAAATAATTATTTGCTTAAATGAAATGAATTCAGTAGATATTTGAGTGCTAACTATGTGCTATGCATAGTGATAGGCATTGGGGATAAAAGCATGAATAAGACAAGTTTTTCATTTCAACAGGGAAGTTAGACTTAAACATTAAAAATTGCCCTACAGAATCATGGTGGTCACAAGTGGGTTGATGAGCTCTGCTGTGTGTCAGGGAAGTTTTATACAAAGGCTATTCTTGAAAGGTCTTAACTTTAAACGTGTTTTGGGTCTTAGCTGTGGGTGAGCAGAGGAGGCTTTCTGGATTGAAGTAATACTTTACACAAAAGTGGAAAAGTGTGTGGCCCTTTGAGGGAACTACATTGCTTTGGTAGTGTAGAGCTGAGGGTGCTGAGGTTAGATGGAAGGTTTTATTATCTTCAGGGGAGTTTGCCCTGTATTGTTCTTGAAGACTTTCTGTGGCTTTCCATTGCTTCTAGGGGAGTGGTGTCCTTGTCTGCACATTGGGATCACCTGGGGAATGCCCGGTTCCTACCCCCAGAGACTGTTTTAATTGATCTGGAGTTTGGCCTGGTATCAGGATTTTTAAAAGCTCTCTAAGTGACTTTAATGGGTACCCTAGATTGAAAACCACTACTCTAGGATAATATGAGATATGCATTTTTAAAAAGATGATTCTTGTGGCATTTTATGAAAGATAGTTTGGAAGAAAGTAAGTCTGCATTCTGAGATAGACCAGTTAGGTTAGTGATTCTCAACCTTGGCTGAACTTTTGAAGCACCCTGGGACCCCTTGAAAACACTAATGGCTGGGTCTTATCCCGACTCCGTTTAAATGAGGGTCTCTAAGACTGGGGCCTAGGTATTTTAATATTTTAAAATTCTTAAGTGTGGGCCAGGGTGGAAACTCACTAAGTTAGATTATTATAGTACTTTATGTTTGAGCTAGACTAGTAGCTAAGAGGCTTGGGAAGAAGAGATGTGTTAAAAAAAACTTTAAGACATAAGACTGGATGTCAGGGTCCTACGGAGGGGAAGACTCTAGGATGACTCCTAGATTCCTGACTTGAATAACAGAGTAGGTGGTGGCACTATGGACTAGTATGACTGGTATATGGGCGATACCTGATGGCGTACAAAGAGGAACTAGCTTGTTTTTCTCTCATCCTTGACTTTAGCCATGAGATCTTGGATCTTCCTTCCCTACCTCTTGACAAGAGGTTATTTTTAACTGTAAGAACAAGCCTTACTTTGGTGGTTAAATTCACAGGTATGAAAAGTCTAGTCAAAACCTTAAATCTAGTTGAAAGCTTCTCTCTTCAACTCAGACCTAATCATGGCTCAGGGACCATGTAGTGGAGAAGAGGAGTATAATCTGTTCCTTACGCTCTTCTACCTCCTCCCCCCACCCGCGCCTTCTGCTTTTGGCTACTGATTGGAAGGAAGATTAGAAGAGAACGGACAAAGTTTTATATGACTGAGACTGTTGTCATCTAGTGGCCAGTGTGGCAGGTGTCCAAGTGTGGACTTTTACAGATGTGCATTTAGGAAAGTTTTTGGAGACCCTTGTGGATATGTCCACATTGCCCAGTTCTCGGTCAAGAGTGTGGTACACACTCAGGCTATCTTTGGCAGTTTTCTCCTGGCTGTCGCTTGACTCCTGTAGTCTACAGCCTTTTACTGCAGAGCCACCCTTACAGCAGAGGTACATGTCTTTGGCCCATCAAGATGCTGTAGCCCTTCTGCAGGCTGGGACAAGTTTCTGTGTTCACATATGTCCTAAACTCCTGGGGGTATGTGTCAGGTTCTCCCAGGAACTCTCTCATTGCATTCATTTCTGGTGTGGCTAGACCAAGATAGACTTGAGACTTTATCTCACACACACACACACACACACACACACACACACACACACACAGTTTCTTTATCACAGTATGTTGCCAACCAAAAATTAAGATGTCCGTTTTCCCTTCTTAGAGTTGTGACCCAGTCTATCCCAGAGATTTTCTTGGAGAGCCCCTGCCTTTGTTCTTACTGAGGTATAAAGCCTAAGCATTCTGTCTTTATGAATTCACTTCTATTTCTAATCTGTTTTGTTTCATTTTCAATAGGCAGGAGGTAGATGACAGGGATGCTGTCTTTCAGTAAGTCCGCCATGGATGTCTTGTCTTACTTTTTAGAGTGTGGGGGTTTATTATTTGTAGTTCTCACTTCAGCCAAATTTGAGATAGTAGAAAAAAATCACATTATCGTTTTATACTAGAGAGGAAATACAGGGAGAATAGCTGATTTGGGCAAAAAGATACTGTTTAATTCTTGGAGATGTTGGTCATCGAAGTACCAGCTGAATAGCTAAAGGAAGATGTCCATTAGGAAGCTGAATATAGGCAGTGACTAAAACTATGCATAGAGATGAAATCAAGGGAGCATGAGGTTTTCTGTAGAGAGAAGAAAGCAGGACCAAACCACAGAAATATTAAGAGTTAGTAGAAGAGAAGGAGTCAGTGGAAAAGAAGGAATGGTAAGAGAGGTAGTAGGAGAAACTAAAAAAAACTGGAAGGGGAGATGACTTCAAGAATGATATTGGGCTATAATCTCAAATGTTAGGAAAGTCAGTTAAGAAAAAGACTGAAAAATAAGGATTTGCCCCATTGATCATTAGTGGTCAAAAGGAAACTCCAAATCCCCACCTTTTCCTACCTGCCAACATTCACAATCTGACCACCATCTGCCTTGAATAACCAGGAATTCTCTCATTATTTATCCCTGTTTATATTGGGTAACATCCAAAGGCCCAGATTCCTATAACACGTTTTATCTCTCACATCTAATCTCCTTAAGGCTGTCAATATCTTCTGTCCCTGTTCCCACCTATCCCCTACTCTTGAACTCCCTCCACTGTGCCCTCCCTGGAGTTCATAATCAAAATAATACCCTAAATCCTCAGTCTCTTTACTGAATGTTCCTTTTATTTTCTTGTTCTAACAGATACCCAACTCTCCCTTAGGATACTGCCCCAGCAGACCTCTTAAATGATGGCCATTTTTTTCTCCTTTAGTCCTTAGGCCACTGAGCCTGCGGTGGAGGGGACAGGACTGTGAGTCTTCCTTGCTTCTTCTCATTACATTCTTCAGACCATTCTCACTTTCTTCTCCATCTTTGAAACTAATGTTTTCAGGTTTGTTTTGAAAGTCAGGCATGTCTAATATTTTCTCGATTTACTTGATACTGTAGTTGTCTGTTATTGTAGGACATATTTCTTCCATTATATTTATTTTCTAAAGTAATCCTCAGTCTAAAGTATTTATTAGATATGTAAATAAGCACTAAACCAATGAAAATGTTCTACATGGTTTACTTCCTTCTTGCTTTAGATTTTAGCAGTGCTCTTCTCTACTTTCTGACACTTAATGTCTTTTGTCCTGTAATCTTATTCTTACCTTTAAGTACTGTTTTTTTTTCATGGCATATTTGGATTTATTTCAGAAATGCAGTGTGATTTAACATTCAGAAATCTATCCATCGAGTTCACAACATTAATAGGAAAAAGAATAATTTTACAAATATATACAGTACCTCTCAATACATGCGGAAAAATCCTGATGGTAGCCAGCCTCCGTTTTGGTTAAAAATACTTCAAACAATAAAAATATAAAGATACTTTAGTAATTTGAAAAGGTAGAAAATGCATCAAACTTCATGTTATGTTGCAGTGTTGAACAAGCATATCCACTTCCCACACTTGTTCAGTTCTACTGCATTAATGTGGTATTGCAAGAAAAAGAAACAGATGGCATAGGGTTTCAAAAGAAAGTAAAAAAATGTCACAGATTACATATTATGTTATTACATACATGTAAAATTTAAGAATCTGCTATTGAACTATTAGAATTAATATATAAATTTAGCAAGATGATTAGATACATAGTCAATATAAAAAATCAGTGTTTCTAGACCATTTATATTTAATGTAATTGTTCATATGATTGGATTTAAATCTTGCATCTTACTAGTTATTTTCTCTTTGTCTCATCTCTTTTTTTTATATAACTCTTCTTATGCCTTCTTTTGGGTTTGAATAGTTTTTGTGATTCTATTTTATCTCCACTATTGGCTTATTGTAGTTTAAACTTTTAAAAAATGTATTGGTTCCTCTAGAGTCAAATAATACATTTTTGACTTATTTATATTTATGTCACTTCATGTAGGGTAAGAACCTTATAGTTGAATACTTCCAGTTCTTTTCTCCTATCCTTTATGCTGTCACTGTTAAACATTTTACTTTTACATGTTATGAACTCCATAATACATTTTTTGTTTTTGCTTTACACAAAATTACCTTTTAAAATAACTAAAAATAAGAAAAGTAAGTCCTTTATCTATTTTCATTTTAACTATATCTTGCACACTTGCTTTCTTTCTGTAGGCCCCAATCTTAGTTTGGTATAAAACTCCTCCCTAAAGAACTTTCTTTACGAGGGGTGCCTGGGTGGCTCAGTCGGTTGAGCATCCAACTCTTGGTTTCAACTTGGGTCTTGACATCAGACCCCACATCAGGCTCCACACTCAGTGGGAGTCTGCTTGTCCCTCTCCCTCTGCTCTTCCCCCACTTGCATTCTCTCTCCCTCTCAAATAAATAAGTAAAACTCTTAAAAAAAAACAAAAACCTTTCTTTAGGAAAGTTTAATTTTCTTAGGAAAATTGAAATTTCTTTTAAGGAAAATTCTGCTGACGAGATTCTCTCAGCTTTTGTATTGCATGAAAAAGTCTTATTTTGCTGTTACTTTTGAAAGATATTTTCACTGGGTAAGAAATTCTAGGTTGACAGTTTTCCCCCAGTGCTTTAAAAAAGTCACCCCATTGACTTCTAGATTGCATAGTTTTGGCAAGAAGTAATGTTGTAATTTTTATCTTTTCTTCCTTTGTATATGTAATGTGTCTTTTCTGCCCCTGCCTGCTTTCAAGATTTCCTCTTTATATTTGGATTTCTGTGATTTGACTGTTAATGTATCCAGCTGTGTGCTGTGTTATTATTGCTTTCTTTTTTAACTATATATTTATCTTGATTTTAAACTATCTTGGATGTAATAATTTATTGTCTTTTATATTTTTTGAAAACTTTTGACTATTATCTCTTCAAATATTTCTGCCTCACTTTCTCTCTTCTCATTCTAGAACTCTATTTTTAAAAATGTTAGACTGATACAGATCCATAGCTCTAGATACTCTCTTCTATTTTTCCTCTCCCACTTTGTTTTCTTTTTGTTTTGATTTGGGTAATTTCTATTGACATGTCTTCAAATGCATTGATTCCTTCCTCATTTTGTGTGGAGTTTACTGACTAGGCCCATTGAAGGACTTCTTCATCACTGATAGTTGTATTTTTTAAATTTCTAGCCTTTCCATTGACTCTTTCTTCCAGTTTCCATCTCTCTGCTGCATTTCCCCCACGGTTCATTGCATGTTGTCTTACTTTCCTACTGAGTCGGCTAATATAGTAATCATAGTTATTTTAAATAGTTATCTGATGGTTGCAACATCTAGGTCATCTCTTAGTCTTCCTCTCATTTTATTGCTGGAATGGCTGGCTGGACCCTTTAAAAATTTTTTTTGGATATTTAAACTTATACATCTAGGGTGGGGAAACCATATTCTATTAAAAGTAGGTGACTTAGAACACAGAGTGAAGCTGGGCTGTTGATTCATTTCAAATCTGATCAGAAAGATTTCAGGATAGTGAACTTTTGGATAAATGAAGCTCAAGAGAGGTAAAGGTTTCCAGACCTTGTGTTCTAGAAAATTGGATCAAAGAGGGGCACCTGGGTGGCTCATTCGGTTAAGTGTCTGCCTTTGGCTCAGGTCATGAGTCCTGGGATTGAGTCCCACATCGGGCTCCCTGCTCCTCGGGGGAGCCTGCTTCTTTCTCACCCTCTGCTGCTCCCCCCTACTTGTGCTGTCTTACTCTCTCCCTGTCAAATAATAAATAAAATCTTTAAAAAAAGAAATTGGATCAAAGAAAAGAGAGGCTAGAAATTTCAAAACCCTTTCTTTCCCACTAGTTTGGTCTTAGAGTAAATAAATATTCCTAAAATGTAAGGCCTCATCATACTTTATGTAATGTTAATGGTTACCTTTTTTTCCCTTAATGTCTTTATGATGAACGTGAATCCATCTTCAAAATATCTTACTGTCTACTTTTGAGAGTTTATGTAAATTATCTTTGATATCTTTGAATATACTTTATATATACTTCTTGTCAGTTTTGCTCTCCAACCCAGGGGAGTGCTTTTCCTTTTTTACTTTTATTTGGTAAACAAATTGTCCTCTTTGCCTTGCCTGTGGTAAGTAATTGAACCATCACCTAGCCATTTAGAATGCAGACTGCCATGTGAAGAATTTCAGAGCATAAGCTATGTATGGATGGTTTAAGAAAAGCTTAAAATAAATAAATAAATAAATAAAGTTTCTTCTCTGATTCCTATGACCAGTATAACTTCTTGAATTCTTCCTACTTCTGGCTCTTCTAGGTTGGAAGAATTCTATGAAGCTTTTATAATTAAATTCTAGATTCAACAGTTTACTGTAGTTGCTTTGTCATTTATCTCTCTGTCCCTGTATCCATTAATCACCTTATTTTTAAAATTCCTTTCAGAGTAAGTTGTACATGTCCAGTATACTTCTCCCCAGATATTTCATCAAGCATACCACTGACTAGAATTCACTATTTGTTTAGAGGTTTTTCATTTGAGGTGAACTTTATGTATACTGAACTATGCAGATCTTAAAGGTACCATTAGATGAGTTTAGATAAAAATGCATATATCTATGTAACCCAAATCTCTGTTAAGAAAGAAATATTGTTATCATTGTAGGAAGTTAAGAAAAGTTTTTCCTAATTATTTTTGAATGTGTCTGGATAAACAGGGCACCTATCA
Source organism: Phoca vitulina (assembly GCF_004348235.1). Lineage (NCBI taxonomy): Eukaryota > Metazoa > Chordata > Mammalia > Carnivora > Phocidae > Phoca > Phoca vitulina. Next base: position 61,617,668 of record NW_022589706.1, on the reverse strand, counting down.
TTTGACAGGTTTGGGTAAAAAAACATTTTTATTTTTTTTTTTTTAATTTTTTCTTTTTTCTTTTTTTTTTTAAGATTTTATTTATTTATTTGAGAGAGAGAGAACACAAGAGGGGGGAGCGGGAGAGGGAGAAGCAGACTCCCTGCTGAGCAGGGAGCCCGATGTGGGACTCGATCCCGGGACTCCAGGATCATGACCTGAGCCGAAGGCAGTTGCTTAACCAACTGAGCCATCCAGGCACCCATAAAAAAACATTTTAACATATGTCCTAGAAATTGAGAAACAAATGACTGCAGATTATTAAAACTTTTGCTTGTAGTTCAGATAGGTTCCAGGTTTTTTTCTCTCCACTAAATTAAAGGAGGACCTAAGTGAGTTTTCAGATCATTAAAAATAATTTTTGATGGTAGAATAAATTTAAGTTTGGGTATAAAATTCAGGAGTTGTTCAGAATATTAATGTATGTTATTACAATAAATATTCATCTGTTCATGTATACTTATTTGTGCAAATAATGTTTTTAGTATTTATAAGAAAAATACGAATAGAATTGGTGCTGAACTCTCACTCTTGCAATATGTAATGTTCAGCTGTGAGTATGGGAAATAATGTTAAAAAAGGAGTACCATCATCCATCTGATTAAGAGATGCATTCTAATAAAATCCTTTTTATTTGTAATAATCACAATTTGTAATATATTTATTTTGCTTTGATTAAGTCTATACAGTAATTAACTCAATCCAGACAAAATTATATAATACTTAGAGCTTTACATTAATGGGAAATAATGTTTTTAAATTTTCAATTTATATACATCTTTTTGTTTCAGAGGATTATAAAAGAATTTCAAACATAAAAATGTTACACTGGAATAAAATCTTTAGAGTTTATGGAATTAACTACAAGTTTACGGAGTAAAGGGAATAATGTAAATTTCTGACTGCTAAAGATTGGTTTATTTGTATTAAAAAAAATGTAATAGATACTGGTGAGTATCAAATCACCGTGTTGATTTGATTCCCTGGAATACATTATAAAAAGTAATGTGACAGGTTTATGTTAATTTTACTAGTATTTATAATAGGCTTGAAATTACAACAAACTGAATGATGTTCTTAGTCTCTCCGAAGGTTATCTCCATTCTAGCCAGCTGGAAGGGAAAAGACGTGGGAAAGCACACGTGGGAGGCTTTTATGGGCCAGACCTGGAAATACGCATCCCTTCACTTCACTAGCTAAAATAAAACTGAGTTGCATGGCCTCACCTTAACAAGGGAGGCTAGGAAATATAATTGGCTATATGCTTAGGAAGCAGAAGAGACTGTGGATTTTAGTTAGCAGAAAGCAGTCTGTAGCATAATCATCCATATATAGCATAAGAGTGCTACATTAACATGGGTAATTGACATTAGTCAGGAAGCTGGGAACCTGAACAATAATGAAGTTTTCTATTATAGAGGGATACTCTTCTATTCTCTGTTTATCAGTGGCTATCAGTATTTTTTGAGGTCATTGTGTCCCCTGTGCTAAGACTGTGGGAACTATAGAAGAGCTTACAGTGGTGGTTGGGCAGACAAAATTGAATGCACATAAAACAATAATGAATAATGAAATAGGTGCTTAGTTGTGTGGTATAGACAAGATAGTTCAAAACTAAAGAGAGTTAAGTCCTCTTCCTTCATTCACCATTTACTCAGATACTTAACCAATGCCTACTATGTGTTAGGGGCTGTGCTAGGAAACAGGAGAGAACAAAATTAGAGGCGTGGAACCTAAAGTCTATGGAGGTTGTGGGAGGGAGTGTGATGGAAATGAATCAAATAATTATACAAACATATAAAATTGCAAAACCATGAACAGACTCATGATGGCATGAGATCCTATGTAAGGAGATTGAACCACAGTTAGGATGATTAGAGAGGGTATCCCTGAGCTAAGGTTTTGAATGGGTATGAATTAGAGTGGATGTCAGCCACAAGAGTGAAGGACTAGAGCTGAAATAGATACAGTGTACGTGTGGGGCACTAAGACAACTGTTCTGATCAGAATTAGTAATGCTTTGGAGGGAATGGAGAGCATATATAGATAAGGTTAGATTATGGATAATTTTCAGAACAAAGCAAATTTAGGTTTAATTTTGTCATTAAATGGAGACTCATGGAATGTTTCTGAGGCAACAAGAGCTAAAGAATTAAAGTGAAGTTTGCAAAAAAAATAGCAATGTCTCTGGTGGCAGGTAGAGGCTAGTCATAAAGATGATTGTATTTGTTTTGCAAATATCCAGGCAGGAAGTGATATGAGCAATGACAATATCAAAAAGTTAAGTTAGAACCGTTTGGGGACAGAGATTTCAGAAGTTGATAGCTTTTGCTTTGGCTGTGAAGCTCTCACATATTTGAGTTGGAAGTGATCGTGGTGGTAATGAGTACAATTTGAATTGAAGGGTGTCTGTTTTCCTGATAAACTTTGACATAGATTGTTGTAATAAGAGTTGGAGTTGAGATAAATTATAGGTTCCATTGGGATTCTTCTGCCTGAAGCTTTATTTTGTTTCTAGCTCCTCATACCAGTACCCAATAGCCAGGTTATAGGAGCAGAAGGAATAAATGACTGAGAATTTATTCTCTTTTCTGTTGTATTGGTTTTGTTTTATGCTTTTATAATTATGTTGATTGAATACCTGTGGGATCCTGTGGCCATATTATTAACACCTTTTACTATAGAAACTTAAAATTAAATATTTTTAAAGATTTATTTATTTACTTAGAGAGAGAGTATGAGTGAGCTGGAGGGGGAGGGGCAGAGGGAGAGGGAGAGAGAATCTTTAGCAGACTTCATGCTGAGCGTGGAGCCCAATACAGGGCTTGATCTCAGGACCCTGAGATCACAACCTGAGCTAAAACCAAGAGTCAGATGCTTAACTGACTGTGCCACCCAGGTGCCCCTAAAATTAAATATTAAAAGTCTAAAAATATTAAAAAGTTAGGATAGTATAATTAACCCCCATGTACAGGTACCCTTTATCCAACTTTAGAATTATCAGCTTTACCTTGTTTTCATCTATAATGTTTTCACCTCCTCCTACTTTTTTTTTTTAAGTAAATCATGTCATTTCATCTGTAGATATGTCTTTTTTTTTAACTTACCCATATTCCTATAATGTCATTAAATACCTAGTTAAGGGGCGCCTGGGTGACTCAGTCGGTTAAGCGGCTGCCTTCGGCTCAGGTCATGATCCCAGGCTCCTGGGATCGAGCCCTCCATCGGGCTCCCTGCTCAGCAGAGAGCCTGCTTCTCCCTTTCCCTCTGCCTGCCGCTCTGCCTACTTGTGCTATCTCTCTGTCAAATAAATAAATTTAAAAAAAATCTTTAAAAAAAAAAAAACCTACTTAATTTGCATTTCCCTAATCATCATATTTATTTTTACACTTGTTTGAATTTGGGATCAGATAAGTTTGTGATCAGATAAGTTTGTGAATGATTGCTATTTCTCTTAGTTTTTTTCATCTTCTTTTTTTCTTGCCCTTTAAAAAAAAAACCACAGAATTGGGTTGTTTATATGCTATAGTGTTTCATAGGCTGGTTGCATTCCTTTTTTTTTGTTTTAAAGATTTTTTTTTATTGATTTATTTGACAGAGAGAGAGACAGCGAGAGAGGGAACACAAGCAAGGGGAGTGGGAGAGGGAGAAGCAGACTCCCTGCTGAGCAGGAAGCCCAATGCGGGGCTCGATCAATCGCAGGATCCTGGGATCATGACCTGAGCCTAAGGCAGCCGCTTAACCGGCTGAGCCACCCAGGCGCCCAGCTGGTTGCATTCCTGTGGTCCTGTTTAGTTTCAGTAATTTCTGGAATGGAACCCAGATGGCTCCTGTATCTTTAGACTTTACATGTGTTTTACAGATACTTTCTCCTATTGTGTGGCTTATCTTTTATACTCTTAGCAGTATCTTTTGCAGAGCAGAAATTTGTAATATTAATGAAGTTTGACGTACCAATTTTTTCTTTCAGGGATTGTGTTTTTGGTTTTGTATCTAAAAAGTCATCACCAAACCCAAGGTAAACTAAATTTTCTCTTGTGTTATCTTCCAGGAGTTGTACTGTTTCACAGTTTTATAGTTTTAGGTCTTGAGTCCATATGAAAGGTGTCTGTGTTGAGATACACTTTTTTGTATGTGGGTGACCTATTGTTCTAGCACCATTTGTTGAAAAAACTATCTCTGTTGAATTATTTTTGCTCCTTTGTCAGAGATCGATCAGTTGATCATTTTTATGAGTCTATTTCTGTGCTCTCTTATTTAATCAGTCATTTTTAGTCTTTGCCAATCTAATTGATTAAAAGATCTCAGATTTATATTTTAAAAAATTATTCATGTCTTTGTGTCTTCTGCACTCCTCTTCTGTGAACTCTGATGCCCTATGTTTTCTTGTAAGAGTTTTTAGTATTAGATCTTACATTTAGATCGTGGATCCCTTTTGAGTTAATTTTTGTATATGATGTTGGGAGAGGAGTCATTCAACTTCATTCTTTTGCATGTGGATATCCAGTTTTCCTGGCACCATTTGTCTTTTCTGCATTGAATGGTCTTGGCACCCTGGTTAAAAATCATCTGACCATATATGTGCAGGTTTCTTTGTGGACTCTATTCTGTTTCATTGGTCTGTGTGTTCAGTATTGGTTTTTGGGTTTTTTTTTTAGATTAAATCTTTGATCTATTTGAAATTTATTACACAGAATGAGTTATAGGGATCCAGCTTTTTTTCTTCAGACCAAATAGCTAATTTGTTTATTGAATAGCTCACCATTCTCTGTTGACTTGAGATGCCAGCTTTCATCATGAACTATTCTATATATAGGTTCTTTTTCTTTAATTCTCCAAATAGTTTATTTCAAAATTATTTTTGTTACAATACCAAATTTAATAATTTGAAACTTGCTTTACAACATAATGTCTAAGATTCACCTATGTCATAATCTATAGCTGTAGTTAATTTTCATTGTTCTGTAATCTTTTTTCCTTTCTTCCCCCTTTTTGTTATTGAAGTATAATTAACATACAGTGTGATATTAGTTTAGGTGTACAATATAATGATACAACAATTCTATACATTATTCAGTGCTCATCACGGTTAAGTGTGCTCTTAATCCTCTTTATTTCACCCATCCTCCCAACCACTTCCCTCTGGCAACCACCAATTTGTTCTCTGTGTTTAAGAGTGGTTTTTGTCTCTTTTGTCTTTGTTCATTTGTTTGTTATATAGGTTCTTTTATCTATTCTTTTGATCTTTAGTACTCTGCTCCTAGGCCAGTCCCATACTATTTTATTTATCCTATCTTGATAATGTTTTAATCTTTAGTACGGCTGGTTCCTGATTTGTATAAGGCTGATGCTTATAAAGCGGGTTGTCTAATTTTGCCTGTTAATAGTCATTTGACTCTTTCTTTGAATGCTTCCATGGATACTAATATATTTCAATTACTCATCCTTGTCACTGTACTTCGTAACTATAAATAAAACATAAGTTGGGTTAATATCCATGAAAAAATAACAAAAGAATGCCTTACAGCTATTTCATAATATTTCATCAGTTAATAAAACAGTGCTAAAAGTTCTGGTATCATCTCAAGGTTTGACTTTGTTATTAGTCATATAATATATATAATATTTATCTCTTCCTATTTTCTCATTTGTCTCTTAGTCTGGAAACATTTTAAAGCTTGCCAATTTGCTTCTTGTTAGGTTTATTTATTTTAATAAGTAATAACCTGAAGTTTGGTAATTAGGATAATATAAACATAGTTTTTCCATGATGATAAGCTCTATAAACATTCACAAATTTTTAAAGACCATATTAATATGGGGGTGCCTGGGTGGCTCACTCACTGAATGTCTGACTCTTGGTTTCATCTCAGGTCACCATCTTATGGGTCATGGGATTGAGCCCCACATTGGGCTCCGTGCTCAGCAGGGAGTTTGCTTGAAAATTCTCTCCTCCTGCCCCTCCCCCAACTCACATGTGTGTGAACTTTCTTTCTCTCTCTCTTTCTAAAATAAATCTTTTTTAAAAACCATATTAATATGAAACCCTACAAATTCCTGATTTCAAACTATATTACAAACCCATAGTAACCAAAACAGTATGGTATTGGCATAAACACATATACACAGATCAGTGGCACAGAATAGAGAGCTTAGAAATAACCCAATTAATATAGTATAGTCAATTAATTTATGACAAAGGAGCCAAAATATAGAATTGGGGAAGGATACTTTCTTTAGTAAATGGTGTTAGGAAAACTGGATAGCCATATACAAAAGAATGAAATTGTACTATTATCTTACATCATACACAAGAATAAACTCAAAATAGATTAAAGCCTTGAATATAAGACCTGAAACCATATAACTTCTAGAAGAAAATGAAAGGGGTCTTTGACATCAGTCTTGGCAATGATTTTTTGGATTTGACACCAAAAAAAAGCAAAGGCAACAAAAACAAATAAGTGGGACTACATCAAACTAAAAAGCACAATAAAGAAAACCATCAACAAAATGGAAAAGTGACCTATGGAATGGGAGAAAATATTTGCAAATCATATATCTGATAAAGGGTAATATTGAAAACATATAAAGAACTCATACAATTATTGAGAGAAACCAAACAATCCAATTAAAAAATAAATGGGCAGAGGAACTGAATAGACATTTTTCCAAAGAAGACATACAGATGGCCAACAGGCACATGAAAAGGTGCTCAGCATGAATAATCACCTGGGAAATGCAAATTAAAACCACAATGAGATGTCACCTCACACATATTAGAATGTCTATTAGCAAAGACAAGACACAACAAACAAGTGTTGGTGAGAATGTCAAAGGAACACTAGCCACTGCTGCTGGTAATGAAAATTGGCACAGCCACTATGGAAAACAGTATGGAGGTTCCCCCCAAAATTAAAAATAGAACTCCAGCATATAATCCAGCAATTCCACATCTGCGTATTTATCTGAAGGAAATAAGATCACCATCTTGAAAATATGTCTGCATTCTAATGTTTTTTGCAGCATTATTTACAATAGCCAAGACATGAAAACAACCCAAGTGTCCATTGACAGATGAATGGATAAAGAAGATGTGATACACACATACACACACACACACACACATATATATGTATATATATGTCATATATGTATAATGGAATAGTATTCAGCCATTAAAAAAAAAAATAAAATCCTGCCATTTGCCACAACATGGAAGAACCTTGAGGGCATTGTGCTAAATGAAGTAAGTCAGACACAAAGACAAATACTGTGTGATCTCACTTATATGTGGAATCTTAAGAAAGAAAAAGAAAAATGAACTCATAGATACAGAGAACAGGTTGGTGTTTGCTGTGGGGTGGGGTTGGTTGTGGGTGAAATGGGTGAAGATGATCAAAATGTACAAAGTTCCAGTTAGTTATAAGGTAAATAAGTTCTGGGAATGTAATGTACAGCATGATGACTTTAGTTAACATAGTGTATATTTGAAAGTTGCTAAGAGAGTAGATCTCAAAAGTTCTCATCACAAGAAATACTTCATTATGTCCAGTGATGGATGCTAACTTATTGTGGTAATCAATTTGCAATATATACATATGTGGGGGCACCTGGGTGGCTCAGTCGGTTAAGCATCTGCCTTCGGCTCAGGTCATGATCCCATGGTCATGGGATTGAGCCCTGTGTCAGGCTCCCTGCTCAGAGGGGAGCCTGCTTCTCCCTCTCCCTCAGCCTGCTGCTCTCCCTGCTTATGCTCTCTCTCTGTCAAATAAATAAATAAAATCTTTAAAATATATATATATATATATAATATAAATATTTTTTTCATATATATGAAATCATTCTGTAGACTCAAAAACTAATATAATGTTATATGTCAATTATATTTCAATAAAAAAAAAACATAAGCTTTTTTCTCTTTTAAAATTATGCCAAAATTAGTTGCCATTTACCTAGATTCAAAATGAGTCTTAAGTCATGTTCTATGTAGAAATACATATGAGGGGCACCTGGGTGGCTCAGTCGTTAAGCGTCTGCCTTTGGCTCAGGTCATGATCCCAGGGTGCTGGGATTGAGCCCCACATCGGGCTCCCTGCTCGGCAGGAAGCCTGCTTCTCCCTCTCCCACTCCCCCTGCTTGTGTTCCCTCTCTCGCTGTCTCTCTGTCAAATAAATAAATAAAATCTTTAAAAAAAAAAAAAAAAAGAAATACATATGAAATGCTATCTTAAGATATTTCACAAATATTTATGGTGCAGGTTGCTTAGGATTCATTATGTCTGCTCTGCCATTCTTTATTACAACTTCTGGTGAAAAGCTATTTCCTATAGGGTGTCTTTACATGGTACCATCTGCCTTTCTCTTGGCACCAATATATTTTTTTAAAAAAAGAAAAATCCCCCCCTCCCCACAAATGCTACTGCTAAATAAGTTTGAGGAACACCATATACCATATCCATCTAGGAAATGTGTAGTGGTCAGTAGCATATAGTAAGGGCTCTGAGAAGGCTTTTGTTTAACTTTGTTTACCTTAGGGTTTCATAAATTAATTTGACAGAGTAGGCTGTTTCATGTAATATCTAATCCTGAAGAGTTAATGTTTAATGAAACAAACACACTTTAGTAACACACTTTAGTAAACACTGCCCAGTTAGCATTAAGGAAAATCTTGTTCTGATTTTGCAGGAGATTAAACAAAGGCCATCTTAATATCTGTTCGAAACAGCACAATTTATGGAGGTGTCTCAAAGTGAGATTTCATTTAGTGGTAATGTTCTCCCTTATACAATAGAGAAACAAAGATATAAAGAAGCATTAGGTTGCTTGCCAAAATACACACATGATTGAGACTTAACTAGAACCAAAGCCCATATTGTCCAAACAATGATTTCTAAGCAGTATTTACAAACAGAACCAAATATGGAACCCTACAAACTTACTGTTTTTGGATATTGGTTGAGCCTTTTCTCTCTCTCTCCCTCTCTCTCCCCCTCCATCCCTCCCTCCCTCCCTCCAACTTCACCAAATAGAATAAGAATCCTCATTTGCAGAACTAGAAGAGTGTTTCATTTCTTTCCTTTTAGGTAAACGTCAGTTAAGCAAGAACTTTTGCCATTTGCTAATTGGAAAATAATGTTCAAAGAAATTTATTTTAAACACACAATTATGGTATTAATCTGTAAATAGAAATAGCTTAGAAAGGGGTGCCTGGGTGGCTCAGTCAGTTTTAAGTGTCTGCCTTCAGCTCAGGTCATGATCCTGAAGTCCCAGGACATGCCACACATCAGGCTCCCTGCCCAGTGGGGAGTCTGCTTCTTCCTCTGACCCTCCCCTCTCTCGTGTTCTTTCTCACTCTCTCTCAAATAAGTAAATAAAATCTTTACCAAAAAAAAAAAAAAGAAGAAAGAAAGAAATAGCTTAGGAAATAGTATAAATAGAATCTTTCAAGTCCAGGTATTTGAGGGAAGCCCTTAATGCATGTTAAATGTTGCTATTTTGAATTTAAATTAATATAGTTGTGTTTTAAACCAGCTGTCAAGGATGTTAATCAGGAAATAGAGATACCTGAAGATTTTTTTTTTAATTAAAAAAAATTTATATTTTTTTTTTGAGAGAGAGAGCACGTGCAATGGGGGGAGGTGTGGGGGGTGGGGCAGAGGGAGAGGGAGAGAGAGAATCCTAAGCAGGCTCCACGCCCAGCGTGGAGTCCCACATGATCATCCAACCCTGAGATCATGACCTGAGCCAAAATCAAGAGTCGGATGCTTAACTGACTGAGCCACCCAGGTGCCCCAAGAGATACCTGAAGATTTTTATTGAATTCATATTAACTATTTTTCTGGTAATGTGGTATATTCAGAGAGGCATTCATATGGAGTTTCTCAGACTGTTGTACTTCTAGGAAGGGACCAACTTGTGAATTCTCAAGGAAATTAAGTGTATGCTAATGCCTCTGTCTTTTGCAAAAATAGAAACTGTTATATGTTACCTAGTATTTCAGGTGTTGGGAAAATGCAGTTTAGTAAGTGGTTGTCAAGAGTTGGTGTTGGTGGGGGAGGGTGTGCATATAAAGGGCAGTGCAAGAGAGTTTCTTTGTGGTGATGGAACAATTTTGTACTTGATGGTAATTTGATTACATGAATCTATACAGTCTTTAGTATACATCCCCCCAAAATGCATATAAAAACTGGGAAATCTGAATAAGTTCTGTTTTGTAGTTGGGTTAATAGTATTGTACCAATTTCCTGGTTTTAATAATATTCTGTGGTTATGTAAGATGTTATTCTATTGGGGAAGTGTACATGGGAACTCTTTTAGTTTTGTAACTTCTTGTGAGTCTAAAATTGTTTTAAAATAAAAACATTTAAATAATGTGTTTATACTTCTATTCAGCATACTGATTTAAAAAAATACTTTCAATGTTTCTTAGAGGCAAATGTGCAACTTTAGTTCTTACTGGAGTTCTTGAGGACTGGATACTATTTTCTTTTATTTAGTCACTTAATAACTATTCATTAAGCATCTACAGCTGGAGGCATTATGATGTCCTACTTAAAAGAATGGGCTTTGGAGTTGGGTCTGGTTCAAATCCTGGCTCTGCTACTTTTCAGCTTTGTGACCTTGGGCAAATTTCTTAATCTCTCTGAGCTTCAGTTTCTCCCATCTATAATGGGCATAATGATGATACAAACAGCAGCTCACATTTATTGAGCATTATAATATGTGATAAGTTATTATTTGTACTTCATATAATTTAACTCATTTAATCCTTAATAACAGCCCTTTTAAGAAAGGTATTATTTTCACATTTTCAGTTGAGAAAACAGGCACAGAGAAGTTTAGTCACTTGCACAAGGTCACACAACAAGGAATGTTGTAGCCTGGATTAAAACCCTGGCAGTTGGTATTTTCTGTTTTTGGCTGTGCAGAACTAGCTTGTTGCAGACCAACTGTCTTACCAAGAACAACTAAAAAACAGAAAAAAATATATTTTAAAAATCTGTTTGAAGTCGTTGGAGACCTAGTAAGGGAGCTAGGACACCAGAGGCCACATTCATGAAGTAAAGGGAAGCCTAGAGAAGTCAGCCTCATGTTCATTGTGACACTTCTTTTTAGGGCATTTGCTGATTTGTAAGTTGTAGCTGAAAGACTGAGATGATGAGCAGAAAGTGGCTACAGAAAAGTTAAGGAGCTGACTGGATCTGTCAGTCTTAGAAATCTCATGAACAAAAATTTGGATTCAGGCCCAAAGGAAGCCTATAAACACCCGATTCCTAGTTGGGGCCACTATATAGGAGAAGAGTGAACCAGAAATAGATAAGGCCTCTGGAAGATTGAAGCTCCGCTTCAAATCAGCTCTGTTTGTTTGGTTTAGGATAATCTGCCCCTACTTTTTTAACTGCCTGCCAGAAGCCAAAGTGAATTTTCTCTGGAGGAATATAACATCATTCAGAGCCTCAAATTATGCTTAATTTTTCATAAACAATGTCTGGCATTTAGTCAGAAATCATCAGGTACATGAGGCAACCAGACCAAATTATTTAAAACCAAGAAATATAGGTAATGGAGTTATCAGACTTCTAAAATAACTAAGATTAATATATTCAGAAATTTATTTAACAAGATGAAGAATTTCAGCAGAGAGTTAGAAACTTAAAGAAGGAATTCAATGAACTGGAAACTAGTGTAACATTGTGTATCAAGTATGCTTCAATTGAAAAAAAAATCAGATGAATATTTTCAAACTGGAAACTTAAAACGGAGATTAAGAATTTAATAGATGAGTTTTTCAACAAAGTAGATACAAATAAAGAACTGGACATTTTTTGAGACACAAAATGGAGAGAATTCCTCATCAGCAGACCCACACTTAAGGAAATCCTCAAGTGAGTTCTTCACGCAAAAGGAAAATGATCCTAAATCATCAGTGCTTTGAAGCAGGAAGATACAGGAAGGACAGAAAGGGTAAATTTGTGGGTGTATGTAAATGAATGTTTTGTGGAGGTAAAATTATATGTAGAATTAGAATACTTAACAATAGCACAAAGATGGGGCAAGAGTAAATGGTGTTAGTGTTCTAGGGTTCTTTCATTTCCTGGGTGATATGTAAAGTACTAATTTAATTCTTGCATTGTACATCGTTATCTCCAGGGTAACATAATGTATAAATAAAAAGCTAATACCGGAAGGGGGAATGAAATAAAAAAATTTTTAACCCAAAAGAAGGTAAGAAAGGAGAGAAAAAAGGAACAGAAGAGGACAGGTGGTTCAAATGGGAAACAGTACAATGGTGGATTTAAATCCAGATCTTTGGATAACTATGTTAGATGTAAACAGACACATACTGATTTAAAAATACAGTGAGATCTTATTTTTGTTTTAAAGACCCAATTATATACATGTCGTAAGAGTTGTAGCTTGAAGCTTAGGATGCAGAAAAGTTGAAAGTGAAGAGACGGAAAAAAAGTTAAGTATGTTCTGCAAACTTAACTAAGCCAGCCCCTGTACTCGTCCCATGCTATACCCGGCTCATAATGTGGCTGCTAGATTTAAATCAGATCATTTAAGCACTGTCCCTAATACATATTAAGTACCCGATAAATTTACTGTGCTTGAGGCACCTTGTTTAGGATGGTATTTTTTTCCATTTTGAGCTGAGATAGAAAGGGCTGTGTCTCTTGCATCACTGTATATATTTTTCTCATGCTTGCTTGATTTTTCAATAGCTTCCATATGTAAACATTTTATCCCTTTTCTTAAGTTTTATATTTTCATTTAACCCATGACTGTTGTGGCTGTTTTCTCTTTGTTTTAAATCTGCTTTGTGGTGCCTCTCCCCGGTGACAGTATGTGAATCATTTTATGCTGAAGTAATCTCCTTTGACTATTGCCTGTAGAGTTTCCACACTAAATGACATTCTTTTCTCTCTCTTTTTTTCTGAGCTTTTATGACAGTGTTCAAATTCTTAAGAATTATTCCTTCATAAATTATTATGCACATAATACAGATTTTTTCCATCATGTCAGTTGTCTTTTAGCATGAGGGCTCTTTGAAGAATAGGTGGGGATGTAATTCTTTTATAAAATAATACTGTTGAACCGGTTGAGAATCTGGTTTGGACCTTTGCTTTGGAGAAGAATCTGTTGTGTATTGGTTAAACATCAACTGAAAACATCTTGAAAGACTTCAGTTCTGCCTCTGATGTTTCATTTAGCTTTTTGGGAAGTCACATTGCTGTTTATCAGAATAAAGGAAAGTATTAAAAATTATTAAAATGATTATATTGACTCAAATTTGAATCTCCCAAAATTAGTTTCCCTAGACAACCAAAATTGGGGTAATTTTGGACCGAATTTGGCCCCTTAGTTAAACCCGTATGTTAATGGGTACATTTGTATCTGTGGATACAACTGAATCGACTAGACTTAATGAGGGTATAAGATGGGCTTTTCTTTCGGGTTTCTTTCTTTTTTAGAACATGTAAAAATGAAATTTGTCCTAGTTAATTTGGTGGGTAGCAATAAAGCCAAGTTATCTGCATCCTCTTCTCTGTGTTGAATATGAGGCTTAATTCTGGGAGTTTTAAAATAATTCTTTTTTTCATAAATATTAACAAAACTGAGTAAGTTCTTGTAACTTAAATAATAATTTCTTCATAGCAAGTCATCCGACCTGGATTCTCAAGGAAGTAACTACTAGAGATGGAAGGTAGAACTCATTAATTTTGGTTTCACTCCTATATTCATTACTATTCTTTTCATTTCTCTTTGAACAGGTTGTTCCTTGCAACAGCTTTTGATGAAATACAGGAACATACTTTTTTACTTGAGCACTTGTCAGAAGTTAAAAGGGTAGGAAAGTTAAAGCCCAGATTAACGATAGCCGTGTTGTATTGTTTACTAGGCAGTGAAATCAGCTGTGCAGACCATCACTGTTGGAGGCGTGAGCACATCACAGTTTAAGACAATTATTCCTCTGGCAACTGCTCCCAATGTCCAGCAGATTCAAGTGCCTGGAAGCAAGTTTCATTATGTCCGGCTTGTCACTGCCACATCAGCCAGTAGCCCAAGCCAGCCAGTTAGTCAGAATCCCAGTACAAACACTCAACCTCTCCAGCAAGGTTAGTAACCATTTTTTAAAAACAGTAATGAATTCTTTGAACATTATTAAAGAACACTGGTCCTTTTCTTGCTGAAATCCTGATTAAGTGTGGCATTTCAGCTGAGAGTGTGAATCAGCAACTGTTGCAGAAGACCGCAAAATAGAATCATAGCTGTATGTCAATACAGCCTTTCACTCTGCTAGGAGTTGGTGCACAGTGTACTCTACCACCAGACCACCAGAATTATTCATCATTTTGGGGTTAGCCATTGTATTGCTGGTTTATAAGCCTATCATGTATGCTAGTGGGACAGATTGAGATGAAACCAAATTATCTTATTTTCTAAACTGGGTGAAGCTGCTTGGTAGGGTTTGGATCAGTTGAAATGACTAGTAGGCAAGGTGTAAGAACTTGATACTACTTTCATCCTTTACTTATTTTGAATCTGTAATTGCTAATAAAAAGCAATTAAAATATTTTGTTATTTTGCTTAGTTGTGCTTTTCCTGGAGGGTATTCCTGTTTGTAATCCTTCCGTTTTCTGTTTGTGTTGAACCCTTCCCATCGCCTGATACATGTACACAGACACACACACAACCACTCTCCACGCTTATCCACTTGTTAGAAGTTGAATGGTGTGAAAGGATCAGGACAGTTCACAGTTTAGGGCCGAATTTTTTTGTCTTAGAAGACTGCTGCATATCCCATCGATGTCAAAAAGCAATTGATGGCAAGTAAATGATTTATTATTTACTGGATGTAAATAGAAGAATTAAAGACCACTTGTTTGTGCTTTCATTTTTATTAAGGGATCAGTGGGTTGGAGCTATCTATTGCTGATAGCTAGTTCACCTGAGGGAAACTGGAAGAGAAAACCTACCTATTTATTTTTTAAATTACTGGTGGGAGAAACTAGAGGATACGTGAGGGAAACAGTACTTTAGTATGTATTCTATTAAAATTAGACCTGTCAGGTAATTATATTTTCTAATCCCTCTTTAAATGGATTTTAGAAGAAAATCTTTTATTACGGTGTTCTTAATAAAAGGAAAAGGAAACTCGTGTATTGCTAAGGGAGCCAAGTTTTATATCCTCTCAGTACTTAAACTTAGCAGGCCACTAAAAGAGGTGCTGCAAGCGCGGTTTACTCAGATGGTCATAATGATGTCAAGCACCCATTAAGTACAATGGGCTATACTTTATGTGTGTGTGTTTGTCTGTGTTCCATATGCTGAGATCCATTTCCAGTGTAATGTTAATACTAATTTCCTTGTCAATAATAAGCCTTTGGAATAAGTAGAAAAGACGCTGAAGATCCAGGAAGAGTGGAGGAATAGGTGGGACAGTTCATAATTCCAGTGTATTTATTGGTACCTTCTTTTCCAAGTTTATATCTGTCTTTCTGCCTCTCTCTACCACTGTATGCTCTTTGCCTCCTGGAAATCCCTCACACACACCTCCTTCTTTGTCCCTGCTTTTCTTCTTTGCTTTCCACCTTCAGTTTTCCCTTTCTGTCCTCACCTCTATCTCTCCAGCTCCTTCAGTTCTCCCCGTATCTACCCTCTTTCCACCCACTCATGTACAGAACCACCTATGTGATTGCCCTTATGCCCACCCGTAGTTTTCTCTGTCTGCTCTCCTGTCCCATAAGAGACCTAGGTATACACAGTATATATTATTTCACAGGAATAATGAATTTATAATTTTTATTAGAGATACACGAAAATAGTTGCTCTAGTTCCTCGAATGTATTAATATGTCTTTCTAAGGGCTTACTTTCCAATAAGGGATTTCCTTATGCCAAAGGGAGTTGGGCTCATGTTATACATTTCCCACCAAAGCCATACAATACCAGTATTCAAAGGCTCCACCATGGTCACTGCTGGCTGGATAGCAGGCAGCACGGTAGAAAGATCCAGAAGAGTTCATGATTAATCTCTTTAGAATGTAATCCCCTACCATCTTGGTAAGGAAGTCAATTTAAGAAATTAAAAAGCCTTAAACACTTGGGTGTATGGTTTCTAAAATTTGGAAGGAGGCTGTCTGTTCTAAGAGGATTATTCAGAATTTCTGTTCAAGAGTAAAGAAAAGATTATTCCAGCTTCTGTGAAAATGGCAGTAATAGTAATGTGGGACTGTGCTCAAAGGTTGAGGAGGGAGAGAAATACAGACCGTTGATGTAGTTATGTATGTAGCACCAATATGTCCCCCTTTCCATAGGTAACTTGTAGCGTTCTCTTTTCTGACCGCTTCATTTTATATTTTCTTTATTAACCGGGTTTTAGTGAAAACTCAGCATGCAGATGCCAAGCTAATGTAAACCTAGAATTCCCAAATTTTCTAGCTGTGTGCCTGTGTGTGAGTGCGCGTACCTACGTATGTCCACATGCATGGAGACAGTTACCCTTTCTTTATTATCCAAATAAAATCATCTGCATTTGTCATTTGATGTGACTGAGGGCAGGCCACACACTCCTTCCCATTGTTGCAGAGACCACCAGGAAGTTCTTACCTTCTCTGGTTGTTGGAGTCACTTCAAAATTGCTGCTCAGTGTGCTCACGGAAGGATGACCAGCATCCCCTCTCCAAGAAGCGTGTGGTGTAGGGGGTCTGTTCTCCAAGTTCCAAGCAGGAATTCAGGCTTTTAATGCCTTTTCATTCACCTTTTAATTCTTTTTAGTATCTCTGAGACCAGTGTACGGTGGTTATCATAACTTAACTAAAGCTAAAGCAGCCGAAGAGAATCAGAGCAGGAAATAATTTTAAATCCAGTATCAGATGTCACCGCTCCTATAATTCTGGTCCTATGCTTTTTGTGTAACAACTTTATTGAGATATAATTCATGTCTACTATAAAATTTACCCTTGTTAAGCATACAGTTGAGTGGTTTTTAGTGTATCGAGAGAGATGCAGTCATCACCACTAAAACACTTTCTGGAGCGCTCCCCCTCTCCCCTTTCCCCCTGTCTCCTGGCTGCAGGGGCTCACTCCCTTTTAGGTCAGAGTACTGTCTGGGGTTCTTCCAGCACTCTCAGCTTTCTCTCTTTAGCCATCAACCCTCCCAAGCTTTTTTATCTAAGGAAGTCTGTTCTTTTTATTGTTCAGAACAGTTTAGATCCCATTATCTCAGCCCCTCTCTTTCAGACCTGGCTCTGGGTCTTTTTGCATAAATAAAACCGGAAGGGCCATCCTTCCTGTCTTTTTAAGTCCCTTTTTTGGACTGTGGAAATGGCAGTAGGCAGCATTAAAAACTTTACTTCTTTTGGTCCAAACATGCAGGTCTGGTGCCAGCCTCTCTCCTGAATTTCTTCGTAGCTTTTCTCTATGTCGGGTTTCATCTTCCCTTCAAATCAGCTATTCCTGGAGGTGTTAGTTCTGGTAGCTGTCATTTTCCCGGTCACTTGAAAGCTTCACGATGGCTTATGTTTTCTTCCCTCATATGTGCACTTTCTGCCGTCTACTTGGGTGATAGTTCATGTTCCTTTCACCTCCACCGTATCTCTTGCAACTGCTCTCTCCTGTCCGTCCCCAGCTCTGTCACCCCAGGTAGACCCTCAGTGTGTACACTCCTCTAACTTGCCTTGTTTCGTGCAACTCCATTCTGGTTTGCACACTGCTACCAAATTGGGGTTTTCTTGTGCTATTCCAGTCATATTTCTGTACTTCGAAATCCTCAGAAACTTCTCATTGCCTACTGAATTAGAAAAATACAGATTAAATATATAGATTTCAACCCTGACCTTCAAGACCTGGGCTTGCCTGCTTTAACCCTAGGTTCCGGCCAGACTGGTCTGTTCACCAACATTCTGTGAAATGCTTTGCTGCTTTCCGGCATCAAGCCCCCACTTCTCGTGCTCCTGCCTCTGCGTGGAATGTCCTGCTCTGGTCTGGGTGCCCTCTTCGCAGCCTGACCGTTGATCAGGACCCATCTCAGACACTGTGCCTTCCACGCATTCTTTCCTAGTCCCATCCTCTGCCAGCAGACGTAACGTTCTGTCTCCCTTGGACTCCGCGGCACTTTCTCTTTTTTAACCGTGTTTATTTGGTACATGTCTAATCTGCTCTACTTGAGTGTAAACTATAGTTTAGTTTCCCCGGAACACAGTCCACAATGCCATTTATATAGTAATAATGGTTGTCATAACAACAATGACATTAATGGCAACTAACATTTATTGAGCACTTACTATTTGTTGGACACTGTTCTAATAAATTTCCATGGATTAACATATTTAATCCATATACCCTGTGAGGGACGTACTATTCCCAAGTTATAGATGAGGATACAGGCAAAGAGAGTTAGAAAGCAGCAGAATTAGAATTTGAGCCTCCAGGGTGTTATGACTTAAGATACCATATTCTTAACCTTCATGCTATGCTGCCTTTTAGTAGGTACTCTGTAAATAATGAATTATACAGGAATGACATTTTCTCTGGTTTCGATACAAACATGGCAATTGGAAAGAGTCTAGAACAGCATTGTTACTCAAGCTCCTGAATGGCAGTTTTTTTATTTAAAGGACATTTCAACACTAGGTTTAGTAGGGAATGTTTAAGTCATCTGAGTACACAGATTGAAGTACTTTCAGTAGACTGCCTTAAATGACAAACGTTCCCTTGTCAAGCGGACAGACTATAGGTGCTACCTTAGCTCTGAGTTCCCTGGTAGATGGGTTAAGGAATTTAAAAAGGGAACTCTCCTGATTAAAGATGGCCCCAAATAGGAAACCAGTGGGATTCTTTAAGCTCTTTTATGAGGATATCTTGAGAGAACTAAGTATCTTCAATGTTTCAAGCACCATTTCCTGTAAATAAATTGTCCTTTCCTCCCCTTTTCTAAAAAGCAAAGCCGGTGGTTGTTAATACCACTCCCGTGCGGATGTCAGTTCCACTCGTCTCGGCGCAGACTGTCAAACAGGTGAGTGTCACAGAACTTTCTTCAGTCTCTCCCAAACAGACAGTGCACTTTTCAAATTGAAAGTTAGGATTCACGTCCAAGAGATTCATCCTGAATGGAGAAGCTGTAAAATGTATTTCTGTAACCGTGGATATGTGTTCTTTTTTTTTTTTTTAAGGTTGTTCCCAAACCCATCAATCCCACTTCACAGATCGTTACCACCAGCCAGCCACAGCAGCGGCTCATCATGCCTGCCACGCCACTGCCGCAGATCCAGCCCAACCTCACTAACCTGCCGCCAGGCACGGTGCTGGCCCCGGCTCCGGGGGCAGGGAATGTGGGCTATGCGGTGCTTCCCGCGCAGTATGTTACCCAGGTAGGAGGACGAGCCTGAGTCCTTGCACTGCAAAAAGGATAGTTTGGTCAGAGATGTACAGCCCTGTCACATTCTGAAACTACTGGAAAACGTCTTACTCAGTATTAAAATGGCTGTTTCCAAAAATATTAAGATGCTAACGAAAACTTCTGAATTTATTTTTATGTATCTCTAGCATTTCGAAATACCAGCACAAGTCACGTATACAAGTCAGACACTTGGGAACTGAGAGCAGTTTGGTGAGAGGACAAGACTGTAAATAGAAGAGGGGAGAAGTTGAAGCTAAAGTCGGCAGAGTCCAAGTGCATGTAGAGAGCGCTGTGACTATGATCTGGCTCTTCCTCACATAGGAGGATGCCACGGGCTTGCTCCTGGAAAGGAGACTGTGAGATGCATTTCTAGGTGACACATCTTTAGTGACCCGTCTCTCATCTGGTCCTCTTTAGGGTCAAAGCCGCCTATCATCCAACTGGCTGGCGAGGGTTAGGAGTGCTGCTTCTAGGAAAGAGATAGAAGTTTTTTTTTTCATGTAAGAATCCAGCAGATTAGCACCCTGTTCTAAACTGTTGAATTGATCTCCTCAGATTCTGAGAGAGAGAAACAGAAACCTGGGTACTCTAATGAAATGGACTGTGGAGTATGTTTAATGTGGCTACTGATTAGAAAATGAGTGTTCAGTATTTTTATCATCAGCGTCTCTTTTTGTGTGTAGAAATCAATGTAAAATAGAAAATGATTGCCCATGTAATTGTCGTTCTCTATAACTTGTATTGTGATGAATGATCAGCATAGTACCTATTTTATTTACAAGTAGACACATTGCATTGTTCTAGCCAATACAAGTTAATACTTGTACTTTTGGAGCATGCATCTAGAATTTCCTGATCCTCATAGGCTTATTCCTCTGTGAAAAATTTCTTGTATTTGTACCATGTAGTACTTTAAAATGTTCACATTGTTTTCACCTCTAGTATTAGTTTGGGTCTTTAGAAGAGCTCCATGAAGTACTGTGTCTGTATGAAATTCTCCATACTATTTTTCCTATTTTAGTAGATGAATTTGTTTCTTACTGATTATAACATCTGAGAGTATTGTGAGTTTTTGTAAATATGGCCTAAAATTACCTTTCTTTATGTGTAGCTACAGCAATCTTCATATGTGTCTATAGCAAGCAACTCTAACTTAACTGGGACAGCTGGTATCCAGACCCAGGCAAGGCTTCCATTCAATGGGTGAGTGTTCTGAAAACATGTAAGTTAAGTTGTTGGATCCGGTTCAGTGCAGCATTAAATATATGTATTTCAGAATAGATTTATGTATTTTTTCCTCAAAGCCATATGAGCATGCCTCTGTAGAACTTTTTATTTTGAGGAAAAGTTACAGGAACGGTCAAAAAACCCCCAAATATCTTTTACTTAGATTACTCAATTTTGCCACATATTCTCTGTCTCTTCTCTCTCTCTCTCATCCTGAATATGTTTTTAAAAATGATATTAACTAGTTTTTAAGTTGTTACATTAGGTCTTTGCCTTTTTTTGTTGTTAGTCTGTTTTTCAATCTGCGAATCGCTTCCTTTGCGGGATTGGTTTAGAAGCAGTGCTTAGGGGCGCCTGGGTGACTCAGTCGTTAAGTGTCTGCCTTCAGCTCAGGTCATGATCCCAGGATCCTGGGATCGATCCCCGCATCGGGCTCCCTGCTCGGCGGGAAGCCTGCTTCTCCCTCTCCCACTCCCCCTGCTTGTGTTCCCTCTCTCGCTGTGTCTCTCTCTGTCAAATAAATAAATAAAATCTTAAAAAAAAAAAAAAAAAGAAGCAGTGCTTATTAGTTAATTGCATGAAACCAGTCTACCTCTCTCCAATTCCAGCCCCATACACTCCTTTCTCCTCACTCCCTTTTGTAATTGCATCCCAAAAGTTTTGAGCAGATTTCAGCTTTAGTTCTCTCAGAAGGAAGAGTATTTTTTGTGGAGTGTTCTTTAGGGCTATTGACAACTTCCTTTTTTAAAAATCCCTATCTTGGCTCTCTACCTCTCTTTTCATGTTACAGCTTGCTTTTGAACTTGATGTGAAGGGAACAACATAGCAAACGTTTATTAGAAATGGATACATTTGTGAAAGTTTATTTTAGGAGGAATTTACAGAGACTTTTCTAATTTTTAATAGTTATCTTTAATTGATTAAAATGTATATCTTTTGTTTTGTATCTGTATAGCATAATCCCATCAGAGTCTGCCAGTCGGCCCAGAAAACCCTGTAATTGTACAAAATCGCTGTGTTTGAAATTGTAAGTCTTTTTGCTACTGTTTCTTATTTGCTATAGCCGAAAATGCTTTTAAAAGCAAATGGAGTTAACAAAGAAGTCTTAACAGACCAATTTCATAAGTCTAAGTAATTTAAGTAAACATGCACGTGAATGTCTGAGCATGTATGACGGTGTGAAGATCCTCTCTCATTCATTCAGAAAGAAGTAATTTTATAGTCTTTACCATAGATGAGGCACTGGTGGAGGGGTTTAGGGACACGGCAGTATGAGACAGACATAGTCTCTATCTTCAATAATCATAAATTTGACCTTATTTATGGCCTTTATATTTGGCCTCCTAAATGAGGTGGTACTCTGAGTAGCTTTTAAAATTGTTGGATGATTAATTTGCTTATTAGCTCTGAACCAAGAGGTTTGGCCTGAAACAGTTACGTGAAAAGCATTGGTCATATGAGGGCTTTAGAATCCCAAGAAGCACGACTGTAGTTCAAGGGAGCAGATTCCACTACTGGAAGATAGCCCATGTTTTTCCTTTTTTATGATTTGAAATAACTTACTTTGGGGGCATATAAAATCACATAGGTTTTGTGTTGACAACAGTTAATCCTGGAACTAAGTTTCTAAACCAAAATCCTAGGAGCCGGTGACTTGACATTTGAGCTTGATCATGTGGTTGACAGTCAATATATATTAACTCTATAACTGGGTGTCTCCAAGTACATTCTAAAATGCTTTACTGCATGTATAATGCTCTTAAGCAGGTAATTTCTAGTTTTATTTATTTTAACAATGACTTTTTTATGTGACCTGCACTGATTTTTATATTCCAGATATTGTGATTGCTTTGCAAATGGTGAATTTTGCAACAACTGCAATTGTACTAATTGTTATAATAATTTGGAACATGAAAATGAAAGGCAAAAAGCAATAAAGGTGATTATTTTTTATTTTATTTTATTTAACTGACAAAAACTTGCCGTTTCACCTGACTTTTGTAGAACTCAGTTGTTTTACAATGAAAATTAATTCCTTTTGCAGTGTTTAGTGTACTGTGAACTTCAGTTGATATTTGATCTGTTTTGATAGGCATGCCTTGACAGAAATCCAGAAGCTTTTAAGCCTAAGATAGGGAAAGGAAAGGAGGGAGAATCAGATCGACGTCACAGCAAAGGATGTAATTGCAAACGATCAGGATGTCTTAAAAACTACTGTGAATGCTATGAGGTGAGATGCTGGTTGGGGAACATAATCGAACCGGTTTTTGCAAATAACTCTGGGAAAGGGTATATTGTAAAAATTTACGTGAAAATCGGGAAACTCTGCTCTTGCAGTTTGAAAATGTGCACAGCTGGTGCACGGACCCTAGTTTGAGGAAGACCTTCTGGCCTCCCAAGCAGGGCTTCAGAGGAGTGATAGCTTGGTTTTGTCATTACATAGTGCTTTGGGTCTCATCATCTGATTTACCAGTTCATACTTCTTAATCATTATACCTGGAAGTACGCAAATCAGGGCACCAGTTTATTCATTTTTAGTAAAAATAACATCAGAGTGGATTGGAAACTCTAGCAATGGTCCTCAACTGAGGGGCAGTCCTACCCACTGCACTCCATGGGCTTTTTGAAAATATATATGGGTACATAAGAGCCTGCATTCCAGGGGGCAGTCCTGAAAGTAAAGATTTATCTTGCCCAAAATGCCTATTGTCCTCTTGAAGAGCACTGCTCTGTGAAAAACTGAATTACGTTCAGAAGTTTGCTTTCTGAGTCCAAGAATAGGCAAGGAGACATATGGAATATTGCTGGCTGAGGTTATTGGTCATCATGAAGTGACTGCATCCATTTTTGCCATTCCACCATCCCACTCAACTGGCTGTTTTTATTTATTGGTCAGGCATCTTTCCAGGAGAAAGTGGTCGAAGCTCTGCTATGACAGATACTGTTTATTTTTAGATGCTATTTAAATCATCCCCTTCTTGCTATAGACAAAGTACTATATAGTTTATTATTTTTATTTTCAAAGCTTAAATATAATAATCTATTCATGTCCAAGATTACCCTATGTTTCTGTATTGCTTTCTTGGTGTACCTGAAACTCTCGTGACAGCCTTTTGAGTTGAGTCATTCCTACAGTTAATTGGTTCTTCTCTTCTATTATATTTTCAGTCTTTCAGACTTCCTGTTGAGAGGGATACCTTATTTTTAGTTTTGGCAGAAGCCATAGCCTTGCACTTGGTAAAGTAATACCAAGGCTGGCATTCTCCCCTCGTAGGGTTTGCTGTGCTTAGGGAGTCTGTTCCTGCCATTCGGTGCCCCTTCCCATACAAAATGTGTCACAGTAAAGATTTTGTATACTGTATTCTCTGTGTAATGAATTCTTAATTCACGTATTTTAGAAGTCAAATACTCCTCTCAAGAAGTGTAGTAAGCTAACAACCTCTTGTCAGTCCTAAAGTCAATATGAATGAAAATTGCATATAATCAAAAATATTTTGAAAGTCTCTTAAATAATGTCTTACAATCCATTAATCAGTTTTTTATTCTGTGTTGGAAAAGATCGACTCTTTTGTTTGAACACCTGATGAAATAGGTGGCCTTTGTTCATAAACCATATGGTACAAAATTTGTCCTGAATATGTAAAAAATGTAAGTTATAAAACAAAATCCACAAAAAGAGAGAAAATGGAAATTGATATAAAGCTGGGTCAGAAGGGCAAAGCAGCCCTTCCATGCGTATGACATTGAACAGTCAGTACATGCGGGGCATAGGAAATGCAAACATAAAAGAACCAGTAATTTAATTGAATCTGAGAATTAATAGAAGTAGAAAAGGCAGTGCTGGTTGAGATACATTAGAAGAGAAAAAGCTGCCCTGTTATAATAAAATCCTTGACATTTAGGACACACAGTGTCTAATAACTAATTTGTCATTCTAAAAGACCAAGAAATGGAAAAACTTGGAATACACTAAACTATGACTAGCGGTAGCTGATTGGCTCACTGTGAATTGGCTGTGATGTTATTTGAGAGTTTGTGTGCAGTTGTTGGTCTTTTGAATTGAATTGGCTTTTTTGGTCCAGTTGGTCTACATCTGGATAACACATTCATGTTCCTTTCACACACTTTTCAGGGCTTGTTGAGTAGATGAGTGACTATCCGCATTATTTAAATGGCTGTGCCTTGTAACCTTGTTTCCTCCCCTTTTTTTGACCACAAGGGAAGTTAAATTAGCAAAGCTAAATGAATACCCTATCATTTTAATTTCACCTTCCCAAGTTCCTATTAGATTATTAGTACCTTTCTTAGGGTTCTTCATACTTAATCCAAATTACCATTAGTGGTATGTCTTTTTCCCCCTTGATGTCAGAGATTTTATCTCTTCATCATTAGATACTTAGTAAGTATTGCTTTAGTTAGATTCTCAGACTGGCTCATAGTAAACCATGAACTCAAAATTTTTTTCCCTTGGTAAAGAATTTATTTGTGTATTGTAAGAAAGGAGCAGGGTAAATGTGTTCATCATAATATGATTTGTTTATCTTGCCAGGTGCTGTAGAAAGGGCGCTAGGTATGTTTCTTTAAATCGACATGGGTTCAGAAGAAAATGAAGCCAACAAAAGATACTCAGATTTACTAGGTCTGAGAAATGTAAATGAAAGAACAATGAGATCTCACTTTACCTCTTTCCCCCAATCAGATTGCTAAATGTTAAGAAGAGCTGTAGTATACACTGTTGGAGGGAATATGAGAAAGGCTTTTATACATTGCTCATGAGATATGAGGTGTTAGAGCCTTTTGAAAAAAGTCTGGCCACATCTATTAAAATACATGTACCAGTGAGCCCAATTCTAGAAATCTGGCTCATAGAAATAAAAGCATAATATATTAAAAAAAAACTTTTTATACACTATTTGTGGTACTCAAGAACTAGAAACAGAATAAATGCCAAGCAACAGGCAAGTGAATGCCCAAATCACTTGTGGCACATCCATACCGGGGATTACTGCCCAGCCATTAAATAGAATGAATTCAGTCTAGGCTAGATGACTTGGCGGGGCCAGCAGGGGTGGGGGGGTGGGGGGGCGATTCCATGAGGCGTAGCGTGAGTAAAGGAAGATGCAGAAAGTGAGCATGTGATTTTGTAAAACAACCTAAAAAAAAAGAAAGACTGATGTATTTGTTAGCTAAGATAGCTATTTGTACATGAGGGCTGTGTTTTTCCTAAAAATATATGTTTTACATATTTTTACATACAAGGACACACTAGTTTAATGTGGACTATTGAAGGGTTTGGGGAATCTGGAGAAGGGGATTCAGGGAGGGAGATTATGGAGATTATCCATAATGAAAATAGCATCTATGAAATTCCTTTAATGTGATAATTGTATTTTTGCCTAAGTGGGAAGTCACCAACATGTTAATGGTGATTTGATTGAGGTGGTTGGATTCTGGATGACCATTATTTTTAAATATTGCATCATTCATATTCTTTATAAAGAACATACGTCATTCATATCGGGGAAAACTTTTAGATGGGGGAAAAATTGACATGGAAGGGCTCAGAGACATAAATTATGTAGTCACTCTCAGACTTAAGAACATCTGACCTATCCATATATGTAGTTAGCCCATTTAGCATTTGTCAGGAAAAGAGGTGTCCATTGTGTCTAATGTCAGTTGACCAGTTAATTCTGTTCTCTACTGATTTGATCACAGAGTCTACTTAATGTATTTTTGGGTTTGATTTGGAAGCTTTTCTTTTGCAAATCTTTTAGGCAAAAATAATGTGTTCCTCAATATGCAAATGTGTTGGCTGTAAGAATTTTGAAGAAAGCCCAGAAAGAAAGACACTGATGCACTTGGCAGATGCAGCTGAAGTAAGGGTACAGCAACAAACAGCAGCGAAAACGAAGTTATCTTCTCAAATTTCGGACTTGCTTACTAGGCCAACACCAGCTTTGAATAGTGGAGGAGGAAAGTAAGTCAGTATTTTAATCTCTTTGTAGTATGATTATTTTTGGTAAAGTTTCTTCTTTTTGGACAAAATTAAGTTCATACTTTTGATTGTTGCAGACCTCTCTTTGCATTTTCTACCTTTAGTTACTTGTAAAGGAATTTGGAGGTAACAGGAAAACCTCTGTCAGATATAGTCCACACTTCTAAGATTCACTGTGCTTAACTTAATTGAATTTCTCCCCACTAAGATGAGGTCATTATGTAATTTGACAAACCCTTAAGAAAACCAAATTTTTATAACTCTTCCTGCTAGTATCATCATTCATAATTTTGCATATTTTTACTTAATCTCTTCTTTTTCCAGGCCCTTGTAGCACTTTCCCTGTCTTTCCGGAGCACCTTTCACACACCTTATTATTGTAGCCCCTTATTTCACTAGACTGCTGAACTCTGGAGTAGGAAAGCTCCAGCTATAAAGCCTGGCTGAGCTGAGTTTAAATACCATCTGTGCTCTGTGGTAGTTTGTGAATTCGACAAGCACTCCCTCTCTCTCTGTCTTGGTTTCCTTAATCCTTCCCATCAGCCTTACGAAGTGGCTATGAAGAATAAAGCGTGTCTAGCCCAGCGTTTGGCAGGGCCTCATGCAGCAGAACTTGCTGATGTGGATTTGTAGTAGAGTTTGGTAGAGGTTAATTTGAGGAATTATTAAATGCAGTGAGCCTTGCAAATGGGATATATTATTTCAAATACCTAAGTTGAAGTAGGCTCTAATGCTTATAGAAATGCTTCTTTAGGGGCACCTGGGTGGCTCAGATGGTTGAGCATCTGCCTTAGGCTCAGGTCATGATCTCGGGGTCTTGGGATTGAGCCCTACGTCAGGCTCCCAACTCAGCGGGGAGTTTGCTTCTCCCTCTGCCCCTCCCCCCACTTGGCTCTCTCTCTCAAATGAATAAATAAAATCTTTTAAAAAAAGAGAAAGAAATGCTTCTTTAAAAAAAAATTATTTATTTGAGAGAGAGAGAGAGGGCATGAGCATGAAGGGCAGAGGGAGAGGGAAAGAGAATTCCAAGCAGACTCTGTGCTGTGAGCGCAGAGCCCGACAGGGGGCTCAATCTCACGACCATGAGATCACCTGAGCTGAAACCAAGAGTCAGATGCTTAACCGACTGAGCCACCCAGGCACCCCTAGAAAATGCTTCTTTTTGTGCAAAATATTTCAGATAGTAATTCTGAAGAATTCTTGTCACTGGAATATAATGAGCAAATCGTTATTGACTGGATAAAGTAGAAATGGGTAGACACTTCAATAAGGGTTATAACAAGGGATCCTTTCTGGTCATCTGCTTTCAATAATCCTTTAGATTATTAAATCTAAATCTCCATGTGGAAATAAAAGATGTTGTTACACTAAAATATTTACAATTAATACCTGGGAAAAATATAAAGTGTAAAAGCACAAAATTATACACCATAATCAAAACTAAAAAATTATTAAAAATTTATACCGTCATGTTTATACACTGCTGAGTGGCAAAAATTTGAATTTTTTCCTTCCTTTTGCTTTTCTGTAGTTTCCAAATGTTATATAATGAGCACTAGTATTACACAGTGTTACTAATTATACAATATTAACATTATTATATTTTCTAATTGAAAGTGTTTTGTATTTTAAAGTTTTCTATACAACTGTACAGCAGCCCAAATCCTCAGTTACTTTCTCTTGTCATAGCAGACCCTAATTTCAGACTTCGTTTGTTCTGCAGTTTCCTTCTGTCAGTGTTGTCGAGTTAGTGGTTATATTAGGTTGCTTGATTTTGTCTCTGAAGGCTTTAAGAATTGGCTACATATAGCAAGCCTCAAGATGGATTGCTCTTATTTAATACCTAATAGTTTAGGTCTTTATGAATGAAACTCCATGTATAGAACAGCATTTGGTTTCCCCATTGTTCTGTTTGTTGTGATGGAACAATGCAAAATTTTGGTGTGCTTTTTTGTTTCTTATGAACAATATATATGGGACTATGGGAAAGTGCTTTATTTTTAATGTTGTCCAGGAGATAATGCTTTCAATTCCCAATTTTATTCATTCAGCAAATATCCATGGAGTGTTTCTACGTGTCAGGCAGAGTTCTAGGCCGCGAAAAAATAGCACTCAATAAAACAAAGATTGCACTCTGGA
Source organism: Phoca vitulina (assembly GCF_004348235.1). NCBI lineage: Eukaryota > Metazoa > Chordata > Mammalia > Carnivora > Phocidae > Phoca > Phoca vitulina. The sequence goes on along the minus strand of NW_022589706.1, from coordinate 61,588,859 downwards.
AACTAACATTCATGAATTAGGAGTACTTTGTTACAGAATTATCTGGTCAACATGTAGAATTAACATCTTTTAGTTAACCAGATAACCTTGTCTAGGTAATAAGACATGTATTTTATTAAAATTATATTTTCTGACCAGTGTTTAAAAAATATGCTCAATAATAAAACCAGGTCTAACTTTTTAAAGCTCTCCAGGATGTGCTTGTGCTCCCTGCACAAATTGTAGTGCTCAGTGTGCTGGTGAATCATGAAAATGTCAACAGATTCTCACTTGAAATAATGTCATTCACTTTTGTTGTGACTCATCGCCATCATCATCTCTCTTTCTCTCTCAAAAATCATTTCAGATTGCCATTTACATTTGTAACTAAGGAAGTAGCCGAAGCCACGTGTAATTGCCTTCTTGCCCAGGCAGAGCAGGCAGACAAGAAGGGAAAATCAAAGGCAGCCGCCGAACGGATGATACTTGAGGAATTCGGACGATGTTTGATGAGCGTCATCAACTCTGCAGGAAAAGCAAAAAGTGACCCTTGTGCCATGAATTGCTAACTCTTGCACAAAAGACTGATAAATGGAACTCTACAGAAAATTGAAGGTGCAGGGACACTTGATTTTCTGGAAGATAGTTTAACAATTATTGTATTGTTAATTCAGTCCTTGTGAGACCTGAAATTATAATATTGAAAGAGGAGAAATTTTAAATGAGGAAATTAGTACATTTTAAATCTTAGTTAAATCTGTTTATGCCCCTTCTAAATTGAGTTTTTCTTTATTGTATTATATGGATTTTTAATTTGCATGGGTTTCTTAAGAATTAGATGTTCTATCCTTCTGATTCTATTGACAAAGGACATTTATAAATTACTACAATTTATAACATATGGTGTTGTATGACTTTGTTCCAGTAGAAAAAGCCAAAGAACCATTGGTATTGCCCAGTCATTCTTTGGCACTAGACCTAAGCAGATAGAATATCTACATAAACAAATTCTTATGAAACATATTCAAATGACATTTTGTGTTTAGAAAAGCACTGTCTTTTTAAGAAAAACCAGCTTTTTAGCACAGATTCTGGAATAACATCTTGTTGTCACTTTGGAAATGTCAGAAGGGGAAGTAATCCATAGGCACACTTTTAAAATAAAAAGGTTTTTAAAAAAACAAAGTGTTAAGGGACAGTAAATAGTTCTTAATAGGCAATGTGTTTCTCTAAGGAGTGACTAAGAAATGCTCTAGGGTGTTTCCGTTTTCTTTGAAGGAGGTGGTGTGCATTTGAAATGATAATAAATTGTCAAAGTGATTACCGGGTACTATTAAAAGTGAGAGGTGCGTATGAATAGAACTTAATAATTTGTAGTGATGATATAGAACCTTACATAATTATCAGGTATAAAATTTGGCTTGGATGGAGAAATAAAGAACATTGAAGCTCTAACAGATGAATTTAGGAAGGATTTTTCATCTATACAGTTCTCTTTATAGACTTTTGAACTAAGAGGTCTCAATCCAATGTATGAGTCTTACTTGGTTTACTGAAAGGGCCTCCTAACAAAACTTTCAAAATTATAGTGGGATTTCTTTTTATAAGGGAAGCTTAATATGGCATTCTTTTTAGTCAGTGATTTGATAAGCTGAAGGTATGAGTGTTTTCTTATTACTACTAAAATAACCTAAATCATTTTCACTAATTCAGAATTCAAAAGCTTTATGAATTTAAGAGCCAGTAATAAGACTCTGGATTTTATGACAAGAATAAACCATGTTGGAATTCAGGCATTTTGTTAGGTACCTTAATCCTCAGTAATTATTAGTGTATGATTATTACATTTCCTACAAGGAATCTATAGTTGTATGTATTAAGTGTGTATATATGTTCATATGAACACGCAAGATATAGGCAATAGAAATTAAGTAATCCAAAAGAGGATTCCGTTATTCAATGAAGTATCTTCCTTTTGAAATTTGGATTTATAAAATTATAGTGCAGTAACTTTAAATGTAGATAGTGCAAACATTCTTAGCACCTCAGTCTAGTATGTTTAATTAAAATTTGTATAAATGTAAATTAGTGTAAGAGGATAAAATTATCTAATCAAGTTATTTTTCAAAAGATTACAATACCTTTTTGGTCTAAACCTAAACTTTGTTCATTTTGTACATATTCTGTGTTTAATTCTAATTGCACCTTTGTGATGTGTATTTATATACAGTGTGCAGAAAATGTTTGTGAAATTTGGATTACAATTGTAGATTATGTATGACGGCATTGCTTGAGAATGTTTTGCTTGTAAAAACTTGAAGGTGCAATCAAATGCTACTAGTTTTTCTGATTTTCAAGAAGCTATCTAAAGTATTAAGACTTTTCCTTCCTGTGTAGTACTTACTAAGCGACTTTTTGTATTTAGGCATTTGCATCAAATTGCTGAACAAGATTAATATCCACATTAATTCAACAATTTTAAAAGACTATTTGGGGAGGGTTGGGTATATAATTTTTTTAGCTCTATTTACATCCCAAAGTAGAAAGATTAAATTTATATTTACTAGAGCTATTCAAAGAATACACTTTTCTATATTGTAAAAACAGGACAGCAAAGTAAATCATACAGAAAATAAACATTTATACTATTCTGTAAAAAAAGGGTTTTGTTTTCTTTAAAAACACTTTTAACCAGGTTACAAGAAACTTTTAAAATATGATTTTAAGTAAATTTGACATTACTTCTGAAAGCACACAACTAAAAAATAAGTCTGTCATTTTACCCAATTATGATTAAGCTAAATTGCTTTGAAATGAAGAATATGTCTTTTTTTCCACTGTGTAAGGGCAGAAACTCGGTCTACTTTTTCCTTTCTTTTAATGTTTGATGTTTTTATGCTGAGCACCTTTCCTAGTTTCCTTTTCTCTCAAGAACTAAAAGCAATCTGTAGGTCTTATCTCTGGATTATGTAGGAAACAGAACCTTAATGTTGCCGGCAATAAAACAACCAGATCGGCAACCATGAGGAGACTACTGCTTTAGCTTCCCTATTCTTTCATAGGGACAACTGATATTTTCTCCATCTTATGTAAAATGTGAATAAAAATACCTTTAGAAAAGTTTTCCACTTTTATTGTTCTGTAACACAAGTAGTTAAGAAAATAAATACTTATGTAAATGCAGCTTCAAAGCAGGACCTTTTTCAGCATTTTATGTAGAAATTCCACAGCAGCAACTCAGAGAGGGAAGCTAGAAAGCTAGAAAGCCTTTACTATTGGAATTATTTTCTATTATGTTAATTACTTAGGACTTTCTGTGTGAGGGTTTCTTTAATGCAGATTTTGTCATCTATAGACCACATGTGAGCTTTTTATGATCCAAGTGATTTTATAAAATGAAATGTATAAAGGCCTCTTTAAATTAAAAATTCTAAATAGTAAGTTTTATGAAAGCATTTAAGGCATGCTTAGTTTTTACTCAAAAGCAGTAAGACAATAAATACATTCAGGGTAATATTTACTGTAAGGCCACAGACTTCAACTCTGTAATTGATTATATTATCAAATGAAATCTGGCAATGGATAAAAAGAATGCATTATGACCAGGTTGGGTTTTATCTCAGGAATAAAAGGTTGACTCAACATTAAAAATAACCAATGTAATTCACTGTATCAACATCAAAAGAAGTAGAACTATATGATCATCTCAGAAGTTGAAGGAAACCTTTTGAATATACTAAAAACTGCTGAATTATATGCTTAAAAAAGGTAAATATTACAGTATGTAGATTATATCTCAAATGTTTTTCAAAAAAAAGGTGTGGAAAAATTATCTGACAAAATTCAAGACCCATTTATGATTTAAACACACACACACTCTCTTCGGCAAATGAGCAAGAGAAGGGATTATCAACCTGAAAAGACCATTTACCAAAAAGTCTACAGCTAACATCATATGAGTGATGAAGACTGAATGTTTCCCCCTCAAAGACTGGGAACAAGGCACTCTTGGTCAACATTGTGTTGCAGGTCACCGTACATATAAGGTGGGGGGAAGGGGAAGAAGACACAGATTGGAAATGAATAAGACAGTATCTGCTGGTGGATAATATGACTGCCTACATAGGAAAATCATAGCAATTTTTAAAAAAAAAAGCTACTAGAGTGAGTTTAAGCAAAGTCAATATACAAAACTGTATTTTTACATAGTAGCAATGAACATTTAGAAACAAATTTTTACAATTACCATTTATAGTAGCACCACAAAACATGAAATGTAACAAATATATACAAGTTCTGTAGGTGAAATGTAGAAAACATTGATAAAATGAAAGAAGACCTTAAAAAAAGATATACCATGTTCATGGATTGGAACATTCAATATTATTAAGATCTCATTTCTCTCCAAATTGATCTTTAGATTCCACAAAACTCCAGTCAAAATCCCAGCAGGAATTTTTGTAAAAATCAAGTTGATTATAAAATTTATATAGAAAGGTACAATTAGAATAGCCAAACATTTCTGAATAAAGAACAGAGTTGAGAGACTCCCACCTAGCTTCAAGAGTCATATAAGGCTAATCAGGTCACTGTGGTACTGGTGAAGTGTTAAACCTATGGATCAATGGAACAGAACAGAGAACCCAGAATTAGACCCATATATAAGTGGTCGATTTTTGACAAGCATTCAAAGGTCATTCAGGGAAGAAAGAATAATCTTTTTAACAAACAGTGCTGGGATATCCATATGTAAAAATACATGAAACTCAACTTACACCACAGACCAGAATTAACTGAAAATGGATCATAACCTAAATGCAAAACCTAAAGCTACAAAATACCTAGAAGAAAACATAAGAAAAATCTCTATGGCCTTGAGTTAGGCAAAGATTTCTTAGATACGAAACTAGGTATGATCCCTAAAAGAAAACTGATAAATTGAACTTAGCAAAATTAATATCTGCTCTTCAAAACACACTAAGAAAGTAAGAAAAGCTACAGACTGGCAGAAAATATTTGCAAAATACATCAGATAGGGCACTTATATCCAAAATATGTAATTAACAATTAAAAAACCCGACTTTCCAAAATATGGGCAAAAGACTTGAACAGACCTTTCACCTAAGATTATGTGGATGGCAAATAATCCTATCAAAAGATGCTCAGCATCTTTAGCCATTAGGAAAATGGAAATGAAAGCCACAATGAAATATCACTGCACACCTATTAAAATGGCTAATTCAAAACAAAACCCTGGCACTACCAAATAGTGGGAAGAAAGGAGAGCTACTGAACTTTCATACACTCCTCATTGGAATGCAGAGTGGTACAGTCATTTCACAAAAAGAGTTCTGGCAGTACAACATATACCTACCATATTACCCTTTGGTAATGGATACAGCACATTTTTATTTATCCATCAGTTGGACATTTAGGCATTTTCACTGTTTTAGCCATAATAATGCTATGAAATTTGTGTACAAGTTTTTAAATGGACATGTCTTCATTTCTCTTGGGTATATGCCTGTCAGTAGAACTGCGGGGAATATGGTAACTCTGTGTTTAACTAACCCTTTGAAGAACTGCCAAGCTGTTTTCCAAAGCATCTGCATTCCCACCAACAGTGTATGAGGGTTTCAATTTCTCCACATTCTTGTCAACACTTATTATCTGTTTAATAGCCATCCCAGTGGGTGTAAAGTGATACCTCATCGTGGTTTTGATATGCATTTCCCAGACGGTTTAGGATGTTGGGTATATATTCATGTATTTATAGGCCATCTGTAGATCTCCTTTGAAGAATGTCTATTCATGTTCTTTACCCATTTTTCAAACTGGGTTATTTGTCCTTCATTATTGAGTTATAGGAGTTCTTTGTATATTCTGGATACAAGTCCTTTATCGGATATATTAGTAAGAATTTTCTCCCATTCTATGGGTTGTCTCTTTCTTGACAGTATCCTTCGAAGCACAAGTTTTTAATTTTGGTGAAGTCCAATTTACTTTTTGTTGTTTATGTTTTGCGGGTCATATTTAAGAAACTATGGCCTAATCCAAGTACCAAGGATTTACTCTATTTCCTTCTAAGAGTTTTTTAGTTTTGCCTTTTACATTTAGGTCTTTGACCCACTTAGAGTTAATACTTTTGCATGTGGACATCCAGTTGTTCCAGCACTATTTGTTGAAAAGTAGGAAAGATAAATTTCTGAAGAGAATGTTTGTTTTCTCTGAAGAAAAAAGGACAAAGGTGCTAACTGGAAAATATAAACTAAATTACCCTAATCAAATATGAATAATTTATTTTAAAAATTCACTGTAAAGCATATCATATGAAGTAAACCTGATATCAGACTTGAAACACTTTCACTAGGGCAAGAGCAAGTAACCGTTAAAGGCAGTGAAGGAAATATTTGTGTCTTCCATGTTTGTCCAGTTTATCCAGCATTTGAAGAAATAATGCAAAACACTAGTTTCTTAAACTACAGTATATATTAGTACAGTAGTAAAATGCAACAGCAAAGAACAGACACCTACAGATATGAACCTAGTTTTAAGTAAAGTTCAGGCCAAAACTTGGATTTATATAAACAATAAGTTAAAAGGTGGTGATTTACAAATAGGCTTCCTTTAAATAAGATTTATCCGGTGCATCTAAACTCATTCTATTGCAAACAAAAACCACAATATCTAGACTTCTCAGCAATAGCTCTTGCATAAAATGTAGTACAACTCTGGTTACATCTCAAAACTTAAGCCTTTGTTTGAGGTAGAACAAACAAACATATAAAAATATACAATGTAAGGAGAATTTCAATTAATAAAACTCAACTTTTACCTGGTCATTAATCTTCTGCAATTTTAAGTTTTCATATTAACTGTACTTTGTGAATATTCACTCAATGACAAGAAGAGTAAATGTTTTACACACAGAGATGAATCATGTATTTCTTTTATCCATTTAAAACACTCCCCATATGTGAAAGTACATATACCTGTATGTTTTTCATCTTTTCAACTCTGGGTGTGAGAGAATGGAGAAAATTGTTCTTTGTATGTTTCATCTTCAGATTATTTAAGGTCCTCTAAATTTCTGAAAAAACTCATTATATAATTAAGACAAATATTTTCATAACCATTGTCTCAACTGACCATCTTTTTCTAATTTATTAATCGCACAGCGTGAATCCCATTATTCACTCAACAATGAAAATACGTTTATTTCAGCCTCCCTGCAAACACAAGGAGACTTCAGAAGGAGAAGTTGGAATAAGGCTTCTCCTCATTCTCTGATGGGCATCGGGCTCTTCCGGTGGTCAAGTAAGTACCCACTCTATTACTCAAAAATAGTATTTCGAAGTCCAAGGACAATGGATTGTGAAAATGACATCACCTATGTACTTCCCGGACTACATTTCCCAGCTTCATTGCAGCACATTTCTGTTTTAGGGTACCCTGGCAAAGGGATTTTGTGGTATTCGGTATTTTAAGTTAGCCTAATTTTCAAACCACATCTTAATTTTCTTATGTAAGTAAAAATTATATCCAAGGTTTTATAGGTATTCTGTCAACATTCCTTTCACCTTTTTTTTTTTTTTCCTGTCAACATTCTTAAGAGCTGTAAACCAAAGCACTTTTAGGGAAGGTAGTCTATCTGTAAGAGTCAATGTTTTAATGACTCTTAGTTATTATCCTCTCATTTTAAAATAGACTGAACAAGTTAAAAGTACGTCCAGTCCCATTAGTCAGTCTTGGAGTAGTGTATTCAAAAGCAGCATCTGTTGGCTAGTCTGCTCCTACTGACTTACAGTTTTCTACGATCCAAGTAACTGAAATGCTGCAAACCAAAGTACAAGATTTTATAATACGCATAATTAGAAATTCTAATTAAGTCAGAATTACAAACTTGTCAACTGTGCAAAATGGTCAATTTATAAAATACAGTAAGTTGAACTTTAAAAAATGTTGACCAATTATTCTTCATAAAAACTTTGACATATTTTAGGTCCCTCATTTGAATGGATATCCATCATTACTTAACAAATGCCTGAATTTATTGGTATTAGCAAAACTTGAACATCTGTAATCCTGTAAAGGTGACCAGTGTTTCCTTGACAAAGTTTTCATTTCAAGTCTTTCTGAATGGTGTTTTAAAGGGTACTGCACTACATCTTTAGCTCTGATCTTTAAGAAACAGATTATTATATCCTTTAGTAACTTTACGAAGTGATTGATGGCACACACTTCTCCATCAAAGAGATGCTCATCTAAGTCTACAAAAAGATAAATATGCCCAGAAAGCTCACATAATATTTTCTGCTGGAGATACAATTCTCTCTGTTTAGGAAGTAGTTCATAGACTGCCATTCTTGAATGGGTTCTTACAATTCGCTCACAAATATTTATGACTTGACATAGACTTTCCGAAGGGAAATGCACACCATTCTTCTTTTTAACACATAACAGTGACCCGATTTTAGCAACTTTGAGATCCGAAGCATACAGAGCACTGATGCAGTCCTCACAGGTTAAGAGAGCTGATAACTTATTTGCAATATAACCAGCACAACAGGTGAGTTTTCGCCTGTGATCTGACAGATCGAGTAATGCCTCACTTAGAGAACAGTAAGACCAGTCTTGGCAAATATCCTCTTTGTGAAAAAGAGTCTTTATACCACTGACACCATACTGACGCTGAACTGTCCAAAGGGCCAAGTCTGTCCTTCGAGCAATTGAAATGTCAAGGATGCTTACTTCACTTAGAAAAACTTCGTCTTGTAATCTGCATCTGGTCTCCAAATTATGGTAAGCTTTCTGGAATGCCATACAGGTAGGGTTAGAACTGGTTACTAATACCTGTCTAAGCGTCTTCAGAAATAATTCCAGATGGTCTTGACTGAATTTGTAAGTCAGAAGATACGGAAAAGGCATGACCTTAGGGAAAACATAATTCTGGTAGAGCCATTTTAAGCTCTCAGCATTAAGTAAAAATCCCAGGAATCCTAGTTTTCGCTTACCTTTAATTATTTGATTGTTGCTAGCGTCAGATAATGTCACAAAGATAGTCTTGGCTTCAATTAGCACACGATTAATTTTACTGTAAGTTTCAGGCAGTAGAGGGCCCTTAAGTCCCTTTCCATAACAGTTCCTACTATTAAAGATGTCAAACAGGTTGTTAATTAAGCGTAAAAAATGGACGGTACCAATACAGTTTTGAAAAGGAGGCAGGCCTAACGACAGCAAGCACTCCAACGCACTGGCCACACTCTCACTGAACACTTGGGCAGCGCAGTTCATCTTCAGTACATGGTTTTTCAGATTTGCAAGTTTTCTTGGGAGTCTTTCTATATTTGCTAATTCCTGTTCCCCTAGTGCTCCTAACTCCACAAGGTGCTGCCAATGTGCTGTGCCATTAATGAACTGAATGCTTTGCAAATTCTGAAATGCGTTTCTTATTAATCTGAGCAAGTGGCAAGAATCAAAGAAGTATGCAATCTGTTGGCTAGAAGATGAAGGATGCTGAAACGTACACTTCATGTTGTCTCCGTCGATATGTATCCCCAAGGCTTTTGCCATCTGAACACTGTGAGCTGTAGCATCAGACGTAACAGCCAGAACTGTGATCCCTATGTCACTCAGTTTGCCGATGGTAAGACGCAGCAGCTGAGCTTGCAAATATCCAGATGCCCTGTTTACGAAAAAATAACCAAGAGGCGCTCGCCAGTGACCAGAAATACCCACTGCCATTAACAAAATCGTTTCAGAGGCGAGGGGCGTTTCATCGGCATCCAGTGCACCGAGGCCGAAGTCCATAAACCCTTGCAGACGGTGACTGTTAGGGTCCCACTGGAGCTGCTGCTTGAGAGAGAGGCCTTTTATGGTCAGTGAACAATACTGATAGAGCTGCTCTCCCTTCTCCACTCTTCGCTGAAGAAAAGAAAAAACGTTGCTGTTGAAACCTGGGCTGGGTTTGCATTTGGATAACCATCTGGAAAATGGGAAAAAATGAAAACGATAAAATTCAAATGAAGAAATAAAAGAAGGAAAAATGCCTTAAATGGTACAAAAGTAGGGGCGTCTGGCTGGCTCAGTCGGTTGAGCGTCCAGCTCTTGGTTTTGGTTCAGGTCATGACTTCACAGTCCTGGATCGGACCCTACGTCGGGCTCTGCGCTCAGTGTGGAGTCTGCTTCAGATGCTCTCTCCCTCCCCAGTGAGTAAATATTTATTTTTTAAAAAAAGATTTTATGTCTTTATTTATATTAGAGACAGAGAGCACAAGCATGAGAGGTGGCAGGGAGAGGGAGAAGCAGGCTCCCCACTAAGCAGGGGGCCCGATGTGGGGCTCGATCCCAGGACCCCGGGATCACGACCTGAGCGGAAGGCAGATGCTTAATCGACTAAGTCACCCATGCACCCCTAAATAAAATCTTTAAAAAAAAAAAAGGTCCTAAAGTAGCCTCAAATCCCTATAGAAACAAAGCCTAGTATAAGTAGCCAAATTCTACAGTTATTTTCAAGTATGTATTCATATAATTACTGTAAAATAAGAAGGTAACAGAGAAACTCAGAGAGGTATTTCAAGATGCAAATGTACCACGAAGCAATTTTCTTGCTCATTTACTTTTTTAAAAAGTATACAAATCAATTACCTAGTTTGTTCTCATTGATGTAGTTATAATTTAGATCATAAACCGGTCTTACCTGTAAATTCAATGAAATGAGAAAACTGCTGAAGGGGAAGGAAACTTTGAGAGTATCTAGCAGATCTACCTCATTTTACAGATTAGGAAACTGGGACAGAGGGAGAGCTTGAACCACATGGCCCTTACTGTGCTGCTAGCTCTGCACAAACAGGAAACCCAGCTTTCCCAAGGTCCTGCTCATGCTTTTCCCTCCGCTCCCTGCAGTCTCAAAATTATGCCCTCAGGGACAATTAAGGTGTCTGCATCTGTCTGCCCTACACAAAGTACCTACATTACTACCTTGGCAGTTCTTTTGTAGTGTCCCTGACCTTCCCAGACTCCTGATTATGCTTTCCTATTAATGTTAGCCTCTGTCTTCAGAATCCTTTTCATTTAGTTCTAATTTACTCTTTCTAATTTGTTGTAGGGTCAGGAAAGGCAACAGCCAAGGTGAATCACTGTCTAAGATAAGACTAAACGGATTCTGAAGTAGAGACGAAGTGTTCATCTTAACTGAAGTTTACTTTAAAAAAAAAAAAAAGATTTTATTTATTTGACAGAGAGAGAGACAGAGAGCACAAGCAGGCAGAGCGGCAGGCAGAGGGAGAGGGAGAAGCAGGCTCCCCGCTGAGCAGACCCCGACGTGGGGCTCGATCCCAGCACTCTGAGATCATGACCCGAGCTAAAGGCAGACGCTTAACAGACTGAGCCACCAGGCACCCCTGAAGTTTACTTCTGTAACTCAAATGACTTGGGGGGGGGTATATTTCTTTCCATTTTTTAAAAGATTTTATTTATTCATTTGAGAGAGAGAGAGACAGAGCACAAGCAGAGGGAGCAGCAGAGGGAGAGGGAGAAGCAGATTCCCCGCTGAGCAGGGAGCCCAATGTGGGGCTCGATCCCAGGACCCCATGATCATAACCTACACCGAAGGTAGACGCTTAACTGACTGAGCCACCCACAGGCCCTCTTTTTTTTTTTTTTAAGATTTTTTATTTGAGAGAGAGAGAGAGGGCAGGCATGCTAGCATGAGCAGGGGGACGGGCAGAGAGAGAGGGAGAAGCAGACTCCCCACTGAACAGGGAGCCCGATGTGGGGCTTGATCCCAGGACCCTGTAATCATGACCTGAGCCAAAGGCAGATGCTTAACTGACTGAGTCACCCAGGCGCCCCAGGGGAGGTTATATTTCTGATTTTTGGGCTCTATTCTAAGCTGCCAAGGTTTCTTCTTGGACAGCTGACCTCTAATTGAGACTCTAACGTACCTCCCTAAGTATTTCAGGACAGGGCTTTCCAAATATTTTGCTGCAACCTAAAAGTTCCATAAATGAAATTTACCCTCACTACATGCCATGCACACACGTATATAACATGTGTGTATATAATGCCAATTATGACCCACTAAATTGATTTCAAGATGCACTAACGGATTTGAAAAACACATTTATAGGATGCAAAAGACATATTTTGATTTTAAGTTGCTTTCAACCTATTTAAGAGACAAAAATATTAATCAAAAAAATTTTAAGTATTAATCAGCTGTTGATATTTTAAAATAGTAAGATAATGACAAAACAGGGCAATGCTATAGCCCACTAGTATGCTGAATGCCCTTTGCAAATGTGTCTCCAAATTTTAATTGTTAAAATTTTTTTTTCTTGCGTTAGGATTCCTCAAGTGAACACCAAAGATGCTAACCGTGTTGCATATGGAATCAGTATGTAATGAAACTACTTCATGCCTCTACGTAAAAGTTTTTATTTTAAATAGGCTAAGAAGGGACGCCTGGGTGGCTCAGTCGGTTAAGCGACTGCCTTTGGCTCAGTCATAATCCCAGGGTCCTGGGATCGAGTCCTGCATTGGGCTCCTTGCTCAGCAGGAACCCTGCTTCTCCCTCTGCCTGCCACTCCCCCTGCTTGTGTCCTCTCTCTCTCTCTGACAAATAAAATCTTTAAAAAAATTAATAAATAGGCTAAGAAAGCTTATGTTCTTTGACTTTGATTTTTAAATGGAATTCTAAATGGTATCTTAATGTTCATAGCTACGAGAATGAGGTCTTGAATATCAGGCAGAAAGATATGTGGCCTTGTTTCTAAAAGTTTTTGTAACTGAGGGTGGAAATACCCAAACCGTTTGTGACTTAGAACTGTAGAGAAGTGTCTGATTTCTGTCTCAAACCTTTCTTCCCCCTCAAAATGAAAAAATTTGATTAAAAAAATGTGTCATTTTTTTACAAAGTAAAACAATACCAAAAAGTACAAAAAATAATAGTCACTTTAATATTTCAGGGACGTTCTTCTAGATTTATGTATATACACCTAGATACAATTTTCAAAATTTATACTGAATCTATTTTTTTTACTTAATAGAATGTTACAGAAATATTTTTCTGTGTCCTTAATTACTGACCTACCGCAATTTAAATGTGTACATGGTATACCATAGTATAGGTAAGCTATAAATAATTTAACTAACCTATATCGAAAGATGTTCAGGTTGTTTCCATTTTTTAGAAAATACAAACAGGGGCGCCTGGGTGGCTCAGTTGGTTAAGCGACTGCCTTCAGCTCAGGTCATGATCCTGGAGTCCCGGGATCGAGTCCCGCATCAGGCTCCCTGCTCAGCGGGGAGTCTGCTGTTCCCTCTGACCCTCCCCCCTCTCATGCTCGCTCTATCTCATTCTCTCTCTCAAATAAATAAATAAAAAATCTTTAAAAAAAAAAAAAAAAAGAAAATACAAACAGCACCGTACTGTGTACTTGGGTGCACATATACACATGTACGTATTCATGTCACTTATGCAATTCCTAGTAGTAGGATAGAAAGGTAAATTTACTTACACTAGCATTGAAATGAATGGATTCAACTTTTTTTTCTAAGATTTTATTTATTTATTTGACAGAGAGAGAGGAGCACAAGCAGGGAAATAGCAAAGGGAGCTCTAGAGGGAGAAGGAGAAGCAGTCTCCCCGCTGAGCAGGGAGCCCCACATGGGGCTCGATCCCAGGACCCTGGGATCATGACCTGAGCTAAAGGCAGTCGCTTAATCGACTAAGCCACCAGGTGCCCCTGGATTCAACTTTTTTAAGAAATTAAAAACAAATTTTGGACCTCCGGTGCACATAATTGGGTGAATCAATTTAAAATTAATTCACATTCCCAAATTTTCTTTCACAGAGTTTTTACCAATAATTTACATTCTCATCAACATGATCTTTTAAATTAAACAATAGCTTATTTATGGAGTGATCATAGGGAGTCCATTGTGTGGCTTAAAACTCTGCCTGGAAAAATTACAGCGCTGAAGAGCCATAATGCTGAGCTGAGTGTTTTTCAAGACTATTAGATCCTCCCATGGTCTTGTTTACCTTTCAATCTCTCATATCACCTTCCCTATTAGAGGGAGCTGATTTACTAAATTGCAATGAATACCTAAATAGAAAATTAGAAAAAAATCTATAAGATCATTCCATATCTATCGCTGTTACAATAAGGAAGGCTAAGGATGTTATGACATTCTTACAAAAGATATGTGAAAACAAACCTTCAAGACCCAAAGAACTGAAATTATAAGAAGCAGAGCTCTAGAAAGGTTCTGGACATAAAGAATTCAAGAGAGAACTGAAAAAGATCCAACATCAGTGCACAGAAAATTAGAGAAGGGACTGATAGTGGCTAAGAATTAGAGAAAGATACAACAAGTAGAAATTAGTGAGGGAGGTACCTGTCTGAACCAAGGGTTTTTAAAAATGTAAGTCTGGCTTGGTCTGTCATCATCTAATTGTTTACCATATAACTGTTTCTCCATCATCACAGAGGGGAAAAACAACTATTCACATTTTCTCCTTTCTCCCCAAACTTCTTTTATCTCCTTCCCCAACTCTCAGCTATTATCTTTTTAAGTAGGCTCCATGCCCAGTGCAGAGCCCAATGTGGGGCTTGAACTCACAACCCTGAGATCAAGATGTGAGCTGAGATCAAGAGCAGGTCACTTGACGGATTGAGCCACCTAGGTGCTCCTCAGCTATTATCTTTATGTCACTGAGAAAACAGAAGCAATCCACTAAAAACTCATTTTCCTGCCATCAATCTGTTAACCTACTGAATCTTATCTCCGCCTTTCTTCCTGTTTAAATGAGTGAATTGTCCCTGTTCCTCATTAAAGCCAGACGTCTCTCCACAATGGTGTCGGATGTTATCCCCCACAATTATCCTTTCTCCCGTGCATCACCAATTTTCTCCCCCACTAGATCATTCCCTTGAGTGCGCAAACACTGAACAACTGTGCTCTCAACAGACGCCCTCCCCTCCACCTATGTTCCCTTCGCCCCCACAGATTCATATCTCTGCTCCTTACATAGCAAAACTCCTTGAGAATCCATAATCATGGTCTCTCTTTCTTAGGCTTGATCAATATAAATAAATGTCCAATAGCTGGAGAATGCCCCGGTTAAGTAGGGCACAACTTCCTGATACTATGCAGTTGTTAAAGATCGTAACTATGTAAAAAACTAATAAATCTAAGAACAGGAAAAAGACTGGAAGAAAATTCCCTAAATGTTAATAATAATTAAATGAGTGAATTGTCCCTGCTCCTCATTAAGGCCAGACGTCAGTAAGGTTCAGAAACCACAGGAAGGAGTTGGCCTATAGGTTGTGGGTAATGGGGAGGCTTATGTTATACATCAGGAAAGTGACTATTATCCGGCTGAATTGTGTCCCTCAAAAAAGATATATTGGAGTCCTAATCCCCAGTACCTCAGAATGTGACCTTATTTGGAGATATGGTCTTTACAGAGGTAATCAAGTTAAAATGAGGTCATTAAAGTGAATCCTAATCCTACATGACTGGCCCTCATAAAAAAGAGGAAGTTTGGGCATGAAACACACATATATAATGGAAGATGATGTAAGGAGACACAGGGAAAAAGACCACCACCTACAAGTCAAGAAGAGAGGCACAGAACAGACCCTCCTCCCTCACAGCCCTCAGAAGGAAGTAACCCTGATGACACCTTGATTTTGGACTTCTAGCCTCCAGAACTGTGAGACAATAAATTTCTGTCATTTTTAAGCCAAATACATACATACATAGGCATCTGTAAAACCAGTGATAAAAAAAAATAGTAAAAGTTAAGTATTACTTTTATAAGACATTACTGTAAAGCTTCTGTGTTATTTGCTTATAACACAGGGTTATAACACTAAGAGTTATAAATACATCTATGTATTTTGACCACAAATCCTACAAAATTATTTACCAAAATCTCCTCCCTGAACAACCTGCCCCAGGCATCAACTACAGTGCTTACAAAAATGCAGATTTTTGTGCTTAGCCTCAAACCAATCGTGACAATCTAGAACTGTTCTAGATTTTCTAGGATAGTCTGATACTAAAACTACTGAAAGGTTTTAGAAGTCCCCAAACTACTAAAGTATATTAGAATCCAGATTTTTTTTTTTTATCACTGAGAGTCTCTGCCATCTGGAGGATGCAAAAAAATTGTCAGACTATATGCCTTCATTTTGTTGGTGAAAATCTTGCTGCTGTGATAATATGCAAATACCACCTAAAAGTTTCTAAAAAGAGAAAATGGATTAATAAATGAGAGTATGAGTACGAACAGCCTTAACACATAAAATGCAACAAAATAATAAAATACTCGTTTTCTTTGACATCTAAAAAGTAATTCACTTACGTCCTGAGGATGGAAGAATGAGGCAGCTTGAGAATCTTTCTTACATAATCATAGACTTTGCTACTGCACAAGTAGAGGGTACATGCAAACTGTTTCATTTCTGTGGAGTACTCAGCTGTTTCTCTCCAGTTATACAACTCCCACTTAAAATCTGTTAAAATAAATTTATTTATTCTTTGTGATGAAGAGTGTATACAGTAACATTTTCAGGTACAGATCATAGCATTTGGATGTAAATGCAGTGGGCATCCAAATCCAAATCCAAATCCAATCATAGTTTAACTGAGTTTGTTCAAAGGTTAATATCCAATCTTAGGGCCTCCTGACCAATTAATTCCTCCTGTTCATCTTGGATCATTTCACTCAAAAGAGAGAAGAAAAAAGTTTCCACTTGAATCACTATGTTTTACTATTCATTGGCAGCCTAAGTGGAGAATTTTAGAGGAATAGGAAAGAGAATGAAATAATTGGATAAACCAAAGTCTCTGGGTTATGAGTATATTTATTTGTTTTATTTTGTTCCCTAGTTACCATTTATCTGAGGGTGAAAATGAGACACAAGAAACATTTCTGAGGATAGGATGCTATTCAGATTGAATAGACAATCTTGCCTACCTTGAGAAAAAAAAAAAATCCTCTTTCCTGGTGGGGATTTCTATTTATTACCTCTGTTCCCCTACTGGAAAAACACAAAATATTCTCCTCCTTTGAAGATACCTACTCTTTTCTAGAAACAAGACATACTTTTTTTTACCAGAATGTAAATCCAAAATCTCTGCTGCTTTGGCATCAAAGAGTAAGTCGGCAATACTTATTTTGTCCCTCTTCAAATATCTGGTCACAAAGAACAGTAGGTAGTCTTTCCAATGGACATATATATCCTCTATATTTGAGAAAATAATATGGACACTCATAGAATTTTCAAGCTCAAAGGGAACTGGCAAAATTATCTGGTTCAACTCCACCACAAAAACACTTTAGTGATAAATTATGTAGCAGTTAAAATTGCTTATAAAGAATTTGCAGTAAAATGAGTGCTTTATAAAAAATGAAAAGTACAGTATATGGTATCAACCGTATGATCTCATCTCTGGGTAGCAGGATTATGTGTAATTTTTATCATTTATATATTTCTTTGCTTTTCCTATAATAAACACATTACTTTGAAAGCTGGAAATACCTAAAAGGATTTTGGCAACTACTTTTCCTTCTTTGTGCTTACCCCGACACTTCATGTTTCAGCGAAAAGCACATTTTCATAGGCAGGAGCAAAGTAAATACTTAATGGTAATTCGGAAAAGGGGAACATACCTGAAAACTGTGCTCGTAGCAGACACTCTGTCTCTTCAGAAAGGAGTTTCTCTTCTACTAGTGCATCAATTAATCGTAAGCCCTTTCTCTTCTTGATCATCCTGTAGTTTTTTACAGAGACCAGTCTTTTTTTGGACACTTGGAGCATCTGTTGCACCTCAGCCAGTTTCTCTGCACCTATTGTCAGAGGTCTCTTTAAACTGTAGTTATGGTCCTCGGTAGCAACCTCTTGCGAATTATCAGGAAGTGGCTGTTTGAGGATTTTCTGTCTTGCTTTACCTTTAAGGTGTACACCCTGCAGAACCTGCAATAGAAACATCAAATTCAGGTTATTTTTTGAAATTACACAGAAGACGGTCTATAAAAATACCACTAAATGCAAAGCACTCACCTGGTTGCTGTGGAGAGTTAATTATGAAAGAAAAAGGTCAGAATCTCTGATTTTTTCAAATGTATTTATAGGAAAATGTGAAAAGGGTTTTTTGGTTTTTTTCATCTATACAGAAATAGTAACCTGATGCTGAAAGTTAACATGACACTGAAAGTGTCTGAAATGGTTAAGGTAACAACAGAAAGGTGGTAATTTGGGAAGGCTTCATGGAAATGAGTTTTGAGTAGTTTTTTAAAGGAGCAATAACGTGACTTAACAGAGGGGACAGGAAAGTTATTTGTGCAAAAAGGAAGGCATAGTGGACAGAGCACGGGCTTTGCAATTAAGACTGATCTGGGTTTGAATCCTGGATCCCTCATTTATTAGCTGTCACTAAACTTCTACAATCCCTCATCTCCTCATCTGTAAAATGTGGATAATAATACAGAGTTGTTTTAAGGATAAAATAATTTATGTAAATCTTCTGGCACAACGGCCTGGACTACTGTAGGTCTCAGTAAATAATAACTATTGTTGATTTTACACAAAAGCATGAAAGCAAGTCAATTTCTCACTATGCAGTAGTTTGAAAAGAGAATTTGAAAAAAGAATACAATAGTTTGAAAAGAGAATTCAGAGCAGTTAGATCAAGTGTAGAAATGCACAATTAAAAGGAAGCTCTTAGAGCTTATGAGTTTGGATTTGACACCAACTACATTCTTCTGAATAGAGGAATGAGACAAAACAATACCGAAAGGAGATTCCAATGGATAAGAGGGAAGGGTAGCGTCAGGATAGAACAGGTAGATGACTACTGCAGGCTGTGCAGACAGTGACGAGCCATGTATAAAAGGGTGGCCAAGAGGTGGCCAAGCAACGAAAGAATGTAACACGAGTACTGGTAACTGACTCATGGAAAGCCCTCTCTTTTCTGTATATAACTCTCTGTATCAATGCTAATAATTAGGTACATTTTTGGTCAAGATCAATAACATTATTGGAGGAGTCCTAAAAAGGCGTCATTTCTAAGTGTTCTGGAAACTGTCTCACACTTAAACAAAAGCCTGAATTCTAAGGCATCTACTAGTTGATTCTTGTGATCAGTTTAGTAATCTTAATGTGTATCTTGACAACAATTTGCATTTATATACCTAATTTAAAAAAAAAATTCCAATATTACATATAGATTAAAAAAAAAACCCCAAAACGAGTTTTCTAAGCATTTAAAATTATTGGATTTATTTTAAGACTTAGGATTTTTTTAAATCTCATGTGTGGTATCTTGGTTTTTAAAGGCTCTGTAGAATTTAGTTTTTTTTACACCTAGATTTAAGTACCTTGTATAGAGAAACAGAAGGCACAGCTCCTTTTTTCAGCTTTCTTCTTATGCCATATGACTCAAAGTCACTTTCTTGAAAATGTTTGGAACATAGTATAGCACCTGGTCCTGGGATCCAAATCTTTTTGCTTCTGGGGTCCACACGATTAACAGCCCTGATCCATTTTGAGCGCTGTATGGTATCAGTTGGAAATCTACAGCAATCATATTAAAGTTCCATTAACATGAAAATATTATAGTAATACTACAGTAGTATTTATTACATAAACCCATTTATTATTTAACTGCTTTACATAAACATCAAGTCCAGTTAAAGTTTAACTTACTCAATCTGATTTCATTTTTCAAAGTTCTTTGGGTTTTTTGAATCCAAGATTTCAGTATCTAAGGGATCTCATTTGCTTCAATTTGTACGAGGGCAATTCTCATATTAAATACCCTACCACATTTTGTCTTCACTGCCTACACTTAACAGAATTTGCTCAAATTTAGTATGTGCATCTTTAAACACGTCCACAAATTCTGTGCTTCTCCTCCTAGCCTAATGCCCCTCCCCTTGAGTGTGGGTTAGAGTTAGTGATTTGCTTCTAAGAAATAAAAAAAAAAGCAGGAGTGACAATGGGCTAAGTAAGACTAGATAATAAAAGGCACTTGGTCCCTCTACTGAATGATTTTTTCTCTGGGGGGAATTTCTCTGCCATGTAATAAGCAGTCCTATAGAGATACAGGTCTACTGGGCAAGAAACAGGCTTCCAGCCAAAGGCCATGTTGAGTGAGCCTTTCTGAAAGTACACCCTTCAGCCTCACCAAGTGTTCAGAAGATTCTAGTATTGGCTAACATCTTACTGCAACCTTATGAGACACCCTGTAACACCCAGTTAATCCACTCCTGAATTCCTGCCCTCAGAATTCATGTGAGATGTTTGCACACTGCATTTTTAAAAAAATTTGTTACTGAGCAGTAGATAACAAGTACACTTCCCATACTCAGTTTTCCTCTTTTTTTGAAAGGCACCACTTTTTCCCAGCCTTGAATATAAAAATTACCTTGTAGGTCTCTATTTTTAAGCCCAAATTACTATGTTTAGAAATTGTGAGGAAAAAAAAATTATGAAACTGATATAATGAAAATCACAAAACTACTCTTTCTGCACCTTCTTCCTTGATTTGTCCTGGGGACAGATCTACAGGTAGCTGTGTGATTTTTGTATATTTTAACTTAGGTTTTAAAGCATGTAGTTGTTATGAACTGAAAACTAGTGAAAATTTTAAGTTCCTCAGCTCATGGTTAGGGAAATAATACAGCAGTATAGTAAAACAGAATTCTGAGATATTGAATTCTGAAAGAATTGGAAAGAACACTGAATTGGAGAAAGAACACTGAATTGGAAAACCTGTATTTAAGCTTCAATGACCTTTTATCAGCCATGTGGTATTAGATACATCTCTCAATCTTTGAGCCCCCCACAGGGTTGTTGTAAGGGTGCACAATGCGACAAATGCACTCAAAAGCCTTTGTAAATGGTAAAGTACTACCCAGAGTTTGTTCTTTCCTAGGAACAACAGTTCCACTTTCAGGACTTTCATTGTATTGTTCCAGGAAGATAATGCTACTTGATCAAAAGGAAGGTCTTTTTCTAATAAAGGCGAGGCAAATCTATCTCTTTTCACTGAGTTCCTTTCTTCACTAATGGCACATGCTTGTGAGGCAGCTTTTCCACAGATTGGGTGTAGTCCCTAACCACACAAAGGACAGTAAAAAGGTAGCTAGTCCACCAAGTTCTACTACTAGCCTGATCCTCTGATACAGTTTTCCGACTGGAATGCCTGCGACCACACCCATCAATCCCCTTAACCTGTGGAATGGCCTGGGCCATCTGGAGCCCTTGAAGTAGGTGTAACAAGCCAGTCCCAAAAAGCTCTGTTGGTTTGCCCCAAAGTACTAAACAAAATGAAAGGGTTGGGAAAATACTGTAGTCTAACCAGCATGACTAGTTTGAATTCCAAACAAAATTAAATTGGTAATAATTGATACTACATTTAAAGCATTTACCTTGTGCCACAAATATACGTGTGTGTGTGTGTTTAAAGTTTATTTAAGTAATCTCTACATCCAACCATGGGGCTCAAATTCATGATCCAAGATCAAGAGCTGCCCACTCTTCCAACTGAGCCAGCCAGGCACCCAAGTGTGTGTGTGTGTTTTGAAAACTTAGTTTTAGTCAAAAATTATGCACGACACGCGTTTTTATCCTTTCACAGAAGATGAAACCAAAACCAGACCTAAGTACAGCTACCAGTAAATAGTAGTTGAAATTGGAATTCATGTCTCCCTATTCTAAAGCCTCCTCTGGCAAAAGAAAAATCCTAAACCAATCATCATCTCATATATACATTAATGAATTGGTTTACACTAATACAGAATCCATTTTCTCTCTCCTGCTGATTATGCCTTTTTTATACCACCGGAAGAAATTTACCTTTGGCTCCCTGCATATATTTTCCAGAAAAAGTGGCTAACAAAATCCTTTCTACAGTGGTTGCCTCTGAGGAGAGAGAAAAAGGATTGAGGGGGTAAAGTTTTAACTATAACTGTAACTTAATTCTCTTTTAACGGGAAAAAAAAAACCTGAAACAAGGCAAAATGTTAATATCTACTTAATTCTAGTGGTGGGTACATAGATGTTTGTTATGTATTATTTTTTGCCTGCTAGTGTTTTTGAAATGTTTCATAATTAAAAGTTTAAAAATAGAATTAATTATATAATTCAGGTAAAAACTCTTCCAAATTATCATACATATATTACTTTAGTTATGAAATAAATTGTTTAATTGCTTTACACCAACAAAAACAGAATGAATCAAAGTGTCACTTCTTTAAACTTGCCAGTCCCATTTCATATTTAACCATTTATGTGTCTAAGTTCCAGTATTCTCTTAACAATTTCCACACCTTTAGTCATTTTGATTCATGGTTTTCAGCCACAGCCCCTTGCCTGTGTCCCTGCAACATCTTTCACAACTCTGGTAATGGTGCTGGGGATGTTGGGAAGGCTTCAGAAGAGATAATATTGGAGCAAGAACTGAAGTGTCGATAGGAGTTTGCCATGCAGACAGTGGCCACACCAAGCAGATGCAAAAACACAGAGATATAAAATAACTACTGGATCTTACTTCATAAAGCATTGAAAAATAAGTTAATTTGGAAGCTGAAGAGGGTTAAAGGAGAGTACAGAGGTAGCTGGTACTGGTTACAGATGGGCTGGAAGGATGGCTAGAGGTCAGATCATAAAATATCTTTTATGCTCCAGTAAGTTTGGGATCTATCCTTCAGATCAGTGGCCTCCAGAGGAAAATGCACTCATCTACTGAGATTTGAAGAACATATTAGAATCCATTTTTATAATTTTTTGCCCCATCCTTTGATTTTGTGTTTCATAATATATATTAGTACATCACTTCATGTATGTAATTTATAAATCACCATGCATATATCAGGGGCCTGTACTCAAATTTCCTTATGGAGAGGGCTCCATGATCAAGAAGTTTGAAGATGATGCCTCTGGGCAATGGCAA
This sequence comes from Phoca vitulina, assembly GCF_004348235.1. Classification (NCBI taxonomy): domain Eukaryota; kingdom Metazoa; phylum Chordata; class Mammalia; order Carnivora; family Phocidae; genus Phoca; species Phoca vitulina. The sequence goes on along the minus strand of NW_022589706.1, from coordinate 61,565,906 downwards.
GTTGACAAATTCTTTCCCACGTTACCTTTTGCTGAACCCTTCTGCTCAATACTACCTTGTTGCTAGGACTAACATCATAGTATTCTAACTCCTCTCCCTGTCTCTTTCTCCTGCCTTCCTTACAACTTCCTAGGTATAGGAAGACAAAGATGATTCCCTCCCATTCATACATAAGGACATGTGTTTCATTCAGCACACATATACAATAACAGAAAACAGAGGGAATGTAATTCACGTTTGGAAGAGAGGTATAGAAGGAAAGGCTCCACAAGGAGCTTGGACTGTGTCTTTTAGGCACTGAAAAGTTCAGATTAAAATCCTTTCTTCAGGAAGCTAGCATAAAATTTGCATTTTTTGAAAAATCTTTTCTGGGAATCAGGAAAGTGGAATGAATGGGGAAGAAATCAGCCTGGAAGAATCATAGCAGACTACTGTAATAATTACATCACTTTCTTTTCTTAAAATAAAGCAGGTCTTACTTTGGTCCTCAATATATAAAATAAACAAAAGCAATAAACGAACTCTTCCTCATTTAAAGAACCTAAGAAGTCATAAGAAAAGCATGGCAGCAAAAAATTGAAAAACTAAGAGAAAAAGGAGGTAAGTAGGGACACAGTGTCAAAATCAATGGAGGTGAGAGTTTCATGGAGTAGCTGATATGATTAAAAGTTAAAAAGAGGTCAAGAGAAGGATTTAGAAGAGCTCACTTAGATTTGGGAAGATTACTGGTGACCCTTTGTCAGTGCATTAGAGCAGTAGTGACAGGTATCTGGCTACAATAGCTTGAAAAGTCAATAGGACTTGGGGAAATAGGTGTATGCTCCTGTTCTGAGGAGCCTGGTTATAGAGGGAAGGAGTGGTAGGGTAGTGCAGTTGTGCACATCGGCTCAAGAGTTTGTGAGTCTGTTTAAAAATGGAAGCAATGTGAGCATGCTCATTGACTTAGACAAGTGATCAGCAGAGAGAGCAGTTTAAAATAAAAAGAGAACAGGAACAAATTGATGGGGAAAAATCCCTAAGGAGGAAAAAAAAAATACAATTACAACAGCTTAGTTGGAGGAATCAGCCCTATTTAAAAAAACAAAACAAAACAATGACTACAAAAGGCTTACCACACATAGTTGAAACTCCTTAACCTTTTCTTTTTAAATGTCTTCAAGCTACTTTTCCCACTCCTCTGGTTATCTGCACTTTCCTTCCCTTTACGTTTTTCCATACTATTCCTATTTAAGTGCTATCTAACTCCCAGCCCCGATTAATTTCAAGGTCCAATTCAAATACCACCTGTCCCATAAAGCTCTTTTTGATCTTCTCATAAAGTCCTCTGTCAATGGTTTAACTCTCTACATCTCCTATTACCTTTGTAGACTACCTCTTTTTGAAATACATTTTTTTTGTGAGAATCTGTTTTACTCACTTTTCTACTTCCCATTGTGCCTTGAACTTTGATTTGAATGATATATATATATCACAGATGGACTACAGATGTGGGTTTAAATTAAGACTGCTCTGAAAATCTGCCCCACTCTGGAGCCAAATGAAACTTCTTGCCATGACCAGATGCAGCCATTCTGGCCGGCCTTGTAGAGCTCAGTCAATTCTACAGAATAACTTGCAATGACAGGCAGTACTGGTGAAAACTCATCTACACTCATTCTCGTGAGCAAGCCACACACTCTAATGGAATCGAACACCTTCGACAGTTCTCCCAAACTGCCCTCCCTTCCCGTCTCACGTTAAATAATAAGACGACCGAAAGGAAGCATAACTCCTTTCGAATAACCCCCGCTAAAAGCCATTAGGTAAGCGGTAGGCAACGAGAAACAATCACCAACTTAGAGATAAACAATGTGCGGGAACAGCAGGAATAACCTTAACTCTCAAACTTCCCCCGTTCCTTTCCTCCACGCTACGCACGTCACGCCACGTCACGTCAACGGCGCGACGCACGCCCGGCCCCGCCCCACCCTGGCCTACTGCCCGCCAGGCCGTGTGGGAGTTAGACAGCCAGAGGCTGCTCTCACGCACTGGTGAAAGGAGAGGCCGCGCTCCCGGCTCAGCACGGTGTCCCGGGTGCTGCAGCCCACTGCCGAGCAACTTCGGGTCATCTTGCTACGTGGGGCTCCACTTTGGGTGTTCCCGTGACAGCATTAATCGCGACAGATTTAGCTCCGCCCGTGGGCTCGGCGGCTACGACCTTTATTTGTCGGAAAAGGCGGGCTCTTAAGGCGCAAGACTCCTACCCTTCCTCTTCGTGGGCGCTGCGCTTGACGTCGTGACCAATCACAGGCCACGTCGCGCCGCCGCAGCCAATCGGAAAAACCGGGGCATTAAGACGAGCACTTGACGGCTCCTCCCTCTCTGTTCGAGGCTGGTTAGTGGGTTTAGTTGTTGATGGCCTCGTTTTCCTCCTGTTTCAACCCCATCTGGGTACATCCGATTCCATCGGGGTTCTTGTGAGACAGAGCTTGAGAATGCGAAGCGAAGAGGCAAGGGCAAAATTGAGGCGAATCCAGGGGCATGCGGATAGGTCTCCGGTGCGAGCTCAGAAAGTGACTGGAGGATATGGCTGGGGGAAGAGATGGGAGAGGAATAAACGCGGTGCCCTAGAAATATTGAAGACAAAATTGGGCCCAAAATAAATTATTAACTGAGAGGCATATCATTTCCTTGCGTTTTATTTGGTAGTTCCTTGATGTGGAGATAATAATATAGGAGCTGTTGGTATGGTTGGCCTGAGATAAGTGACCCCGGAGGAGCTTGAATGAGAGTGAATATGAGGATACGTCGGCTTTTAATTCAACGAACCCTTTTCTACAAGACCCTTTGTCACTGTGGGGGAATTAAAAAGGAAATAAGGTAAGATCCTTGAGGCTCTTGGCGGTAGCACTTGTATAGTGGGGACTCGTCAGTAGTAGTACGAGGAAGGAAGGGACAATGAAATGATTTTGGTTGGGATGTGGGGCATCATGGATAACTTTCAAGGAGTGAGAAGGCCTTAGAATGATGTCTTGTGTAAGTTTATGGCATGAGATTTAAGTTTTCATAGAAGAAATAAATTGGGACCAAAATGGGGCGTAGTTTATTTTGTATCTTTGGAGATGTTTAGCATATTAAATGGCTTCTTTCTCTCCTGCTAAACATTGGAGGCCCATTAAGGAAACAGAAAAATGTTTGTACTTTCTATTCAATTTTTTCATTTCCTTCTCCAGCAGGCAAGAGTGATTCCAACATTTCCAACCCAGATTGCTTCTTTTTCCCTTTTGTTTACTTAGTCCAGATTCCTGCCAAAAAGGTATTACTTATTCACATTTACTTTTGCATTATAATATGCTTATATCTTGCTTGAACGAAATTAACAGAGCTTTTGTAGATGTAGTTTTCTTAAAGTCACATGGCCTAAGGATAGTCCTGAATTTGGGGGAAACTGATCCATGGGGATGTGCTTGGTTTGGTTGGCTGTTATATGTGCAAAGGGTAGGACCTGGATTTAATTCACCTTCAGTTTGTTAGACTATTAGAAACTTTTCTAATACTCAACCAATTAAGACCCAAATAAGGCTAAGTAGAGATAAAAATTTTCTATTATCTTCAAGAAAAAAATTGTTGCTTCAGTTTTTTGGGTAAGAGTTTAACTGACTGTTACATACCATACAACTAACCTACATAAAGTGTACAAATCAGTGGGGTTTAGTATATTCGTGAGTTGGGCAACCATCACCACAGTTTTAGAACATTTTTATAACCACCCTTACCGCCGCGCCCCCCCCCCCCCCCCAAAAAGAAAACCCATTCTCATTAACATTCACTCCCTCTATCTTCCCTACCCTCAGTTCTTGGAAACCACTAATTTTTTTGGTATAGATTTGCCTATACTGGTGATTTCTTATGAATGGAATCAGAAACTAATACATGGTCTTTTGTGAGTGGTTTCTTTCACTTAGAATGTTTTTAAGGTGCATCCATATTTTAGTGGGTATCAGTACTTCATTTTTTTTTTTAATTGCCAAAAGTATGGATATACTGCCATGATTTTATTTATCCATTCATCAGTTAAACATTTGGGTTGTTTCCATTATGGGGGGACTATTATGGATAATTCTGTGAACGTTAGTGTACAAGTTTGTGGACATATGTTTTCATTTCTTTTGAGTATATACCTCAGGGTGGAATTGCTGGGTCATATGCTAACTTACGTTTAAACTCTTGAGGATATGTCAAACTGTTTCTCCAAAGTGGCTGGACCATTTTACATTCCCACTAGCAGTGGATGAGGATTCCATTTTCTCCACGTTCTTGCGAGTGTGAAGTGGTACTTCATTGTGGTAGTTGCCCAATTTTTAAGGACTTGGGGTTTGTAGGGAACTTGCTAGAGGATGCTCCTTGAGTGTAGAGGCAACGTCTAAGGTGAATTTGTCTTCACAGTCTCTGGCACACAAATAGATAAAGTATGTTCTATAACATACGTGTTTCTGAAAAATACCTCTGTTCAGAAAAATTGTGCATCTGAAAGAAGCAGGGCTTATAGGGAAAAAAGAAAGTTAGCATTGATTACTCGAAATCTATGGAATTTGATAATCTCTAAAATAGTGATCAGTACCTGGGGAAGTACTCCTAAGACCTCCCATCCCCTGCAAGGTAACTTAAGTGGAGATTGCCGTAGGGTATATTAAAAGAATGAGGCTGGTGGATGCTAGACATTACAGATAGAAGTGGAGCTAGGAGTATAATAATGGGCTGCTAAATGGTATAACCTGTTGAGCACCTGAGCGCATGTGAGTGGAGCTGGGGAGGTAGCCCCAGGTGGAGGCTCTCATTTTTCATTTTCTTAAGTTAGAGTTGAAAGTACCCCTGCAGCCAGTTAAGCATCATGGGTTCGGAGGAAAAGAGGGCTTTTCTTTCTGCTTAATTGGATTCCAGATACTGTGGCTGTCCTAGGAAAGATGAAACTGTGGCTCTCAACGTTATTCTCAAGGCATTCTCATACAAACGAGTTACTGAAAACTGCTATGCTGCAAAACAGATTTACTTTTTTTTTTTTTAAGGATTTTATTTATTTATTTGATAGAGACACAGCGAGAGAGGGAACACAAGCAGGGGGAGTGGGAGAGGGAGAAGCAGGCTTCCCTCTGAGCAGGGAGCCCGATGTGGGGCTTGATCCCAGGACTCTGGGATCATGACCTGAGCCAAAGGCAGACGCTTAGCGACTGAGCCACCCAGGCACCCCAAAACAGATTTACTTTAATAGTGTAGACTGATTAAATGAAAAACTCACTTTATGGGAACCACAAGGAGTCACTGCCCTAGGTATTCTTTAGGGCATACTTCTTCTGGATAGGGAAATACGTAATCCTTCATAAATGTGTAATTTTTTTTGAGTTGTATTTATGTATCTTTATATTTGGTTATAACTTTCACATTTTTGTTGCTATTTTACTGGTGACACTGAAGTTCTCAACTTGATCATTTGATTATCTTTGCTTCCTCCAATAACTTCATATCCAGTGATTAAACCTTTTCACTGCTGTTCGCATAATGAACCGTTGTGATTATTGAATATATAAATGAGGATATGTAAGCTGTATGAAAGGTATTATTGTAAAAGGCATTGACCATTGTGCAATGTAATTTAAAATACCTTTTTTCAGGAATTAATATTCTTGGAGATGTTGGAAAAAGATTCCTGGGCCTTGGAAGATAATTACTCCAAATATACAGGGGAGGTAGTGTATCAGTATATCTTTCTGTTTTAAATGTACTAAGTGTTCCTGGAACAATAGTACTGAGTTGGAAATAGAGGATTGTCCAAGTAAAGATTTGTGAAGGCTTTGGTGAAATATAATTTCCTGTTATAGAATCTCATAATTCGGTAGCTTGGGGAAAAAATAACAGCTAATGGTTATTGAACCATTATATGTCAGGCATTGTGCTAGCATTTTATACACACAGTTTTGTTCTTATAAACACTGTTTCTCACAACAACCATATGAAAGCAAATAGACTATTTTAATTTAAGAGACGGGGAGGGGGTGGGGGCTGTTAGAGGATGCTCCTAGAGTATAGGAGAAGCCGAGCCCCGCCCGCACCCCCCACACCCGCCCCGCAGAGGGAGAAGCGAGGCAGAGCTAGATCCCAGGACCCAGATCATGACCGGAGCCGAGCCGAAAGCAAAGGCTTAACGAACTGAACCACCTAGGTACCTCGAAAGCAAATAGACTTTTTGCTTTCTAAGACTGGTATCTTCCTTGTTGAACACCTACCCTTTTGTCGGATTCCTTAGGTAGTTCTACTAGAACCCTTATTGCCCCAATATATTAAAATGTATTTCTAGTAACATTCTTGCAGAATTTTTCATCCTTTCAGTTCAGAAAGCCTTGGGGTTTGGAAATTATTGGTGACCAACTGTAAAAAACTGTTCTGAATCTGATCCTTTCTCCAAAATTTCGGATCTTTTCAGTTCATAAGTTGTACATTTTACCTTTTTTTAAAAGGTATATTTATTTAGGGGCACCTGGGTGGCTCAGTCAGTTAAGCGTCTGCCTTCAGCTCAGGTCGTGATCCCAGGGTCCTGGGATTGAGCCCCACATTGGGCTCCCTGCTCAGTGGGAAATCTGCTTCTCCCTTTCCCCCTTCCCCTGCTCCTGTTCTCTCTCACACACTCTCTCATGTGCATGTTCTCTCTCTCTTCTTTTAAAAAAGATTTTATTTATTTATTTTTGAGAGAGAGCGAGAGAGAGCCCGTGCAACTGCAAGCGGCAGGGGGGGCAGGGGAAGGAGAGGAAGAGCTGAGTGGAGAGTGCAATGCAGGGCTCTGTCCCAGGACCCCGAGATCATGACCCAAGCCAAAATCAAGAATTGGCCACCCAACCAACTGAGCCACCCAGGCACCCCTACATTTTACTTTTTGAATATGGATTGTGGCCCTCTGTATTAATTATTGTTATGTAAAAATCACCCAAAACTTAGTAGTTTACAACAATAAACACTTATCTTACAGTGGGACGAGGGTGAAACGGAGAGACATCAGTTTTCCAGACTCTGACTTGGCAAGCCTCAGTTCCTTGATGGCTGTTGGCTAAAGACCAGTTCTTCACCATGTGAACATAGGCTGCCTGAGTATCCGCACAACATGACAACTGGCTTCCACCAGAGGGAATGATCCAAGAGAGAAATGCCAAGACAACATGGAGGTGGGCACATACAAGGGTGTGAATACCAAGGGTGGAGGATTATTGGGGATCCTCTTGGAGGTCAACTACCACACTTGACTTTTTTTTTTTTTAACTGCTTCAATTTATTGAATCAAGAGTTTGATATTTCATCAGATAATTAGAAGTATGAGAGCCTGTGTATCCAATAAGTGCTCTCTTTTCTAAGGTGCACAGTTTCTTGGCTGTGAATATATAAATTCCATAAGTGATGCTACATTCTTTTTGGAAATTTGCTAAGGATTGTATAAGAAAGCTCATTTTATAGCTAGAATACTCTACCTTGATCATATATATTTTTCTTGGACCAATTTCCCTTTTCCCAATTCTTCCTAGGTGGAGGTGGCTAGAGAAGACTATAGATATAAGTACTCCTGGTATTTTGCTTGGGATGCAGACTGACTTAGGTTGAAATTTCTGTTTCCAGTTTTTGAAGGAACATAGTCCAATTATTTAAAGGCACTTACGCAAATATTTGACATAGGATGGAATAAAGGTATAAATATGCAGCAGCAGCTTTAGGCACTTTGTGTCCTTTTCCTCAAAAGCTTGATATTTATCCAATATGGTGAGTATACATTTCTTTTTTTTTTTTTTAAGTAGGCTCCACACCCAGCATGGAGCCCAACACAGGGCTTGAACTCAGAACCCTGAGATCAAGAGTCAGACACTTAAACTGACTGAGCCACCCGGGCACCCCATACTTCCTTTTCTTTCTGTTGCTCCCCTCCCCCCATGGGCTTCTGTCCCTCTTAATGAGCAAAATATAGACTTGGCAAAGCAATCAGAATGCCCGTAATTGGCAGAATTCTAATTCATGCCAAGGATTTGTAATCTTTGGAGTCTACTTTTCCCTTTATCACTGCTTAAAAGTTCTTTGTTAGGAGTGACAACTCTCCCCCTTTTCCTTTAAAGCTTACGTGCTGGGCGCCTGGGTGGCTCAGTTGGTTAAGCGACTGCCTTCGGCTCAGGTCATGATCCTGCAGTCCCAGGATCGAGTCCCGCGTCGGGCTCCCTGCTCAGCAGGGAGTCTGCTTCTCCCTCTGACCCTCCCCCCTCTCATGCTCTCTCTCTCTATCTCATTCTCTCTCTCAAATAAATAAATAAAATCTTTAAAAAAAAAAAAAAAAGCTTACGTGCTTCTGATGATTGGAAACCTTGTTAAATAACAAAGCATTACATATAAAACAAGATATAACCAGTTTTGGAATGTATTAAGCTATAGTTATCCTTTCCATGTCAAGCTTAATGTTGAGAATACATTTCTAAGTTAGCATAAGGTAATCTATGCAAGGTAGATAAATAATATACTTGAAATTATCTTTGGTATGAGTTTTTTTTCCAATCATAGTAAAATTGGAGGTCTTAATCTGTTTATGAGAATTAAAATTTATAGAAATGTGTATTATGTGTTCTTTAAAAAGGGCTAAACCATGGAAACCTTATGATTACAGCTTAAGTTGAAAATAGGAAAAAAATATAAATGTCCAATGATTAAACTTTTTCCACTGCTGTTCACATCATGATTTGTTGTGATTAATGTATGTGGATGAGGACATAATGGAAAAAGAAAATCATAGTGGGAGAAAAAAAGTATAGATAAGACTATAGTTTCTGTATGTTGATTTACTTATTAATGTTTTCCCTTTTAGGAATGAAATTGAGGGTTTTTCATAAAGAACATCATTTTGTCAGATTTATCTGATAAAAAATGTGAACGTTTATATAGTAAGGTAAGAGGTTTATTAATTTGTTAATTTTGACGAACAGAAAATCAGGTATCAGCAAACAATATGTGAGCATAATGTGGGTATCATACTCGAATTTTTTCCCCTTATTTCACCTTTGAAAGATAATATAATTTTCTAAATCAATAGATTTGATTCAGGATTGGCAATTGGGTGGCTGGGGTCAGGACTTTTAACTTTGATGATCATCTTTTCTCAAAAACAATAATGTAATTCATCCCCTGAAATTCTTAGAGATCATATATTCCAGGGTTTAAATTTGCTGAACTTTTGGATGTTCTATAAATGACTCTTTGATATGCCAATGAATGACCATCCTGTAACTTAAGCTTTATTCTAAGAACAGTAGATAAGTAGGTAGTCAAAAGCTGGAAATCTCAAATCTAATACCAGATTAATCTGTCGGTATGCATGTTGTCTTGGGGTGTTTCAAATCTGAGGAATATAAAGGAGAAAAATTTTTGCAAATACTCAAAATTGATTCACACACATTCTCTGTTTCATAAATTTCTACAAACAAAAGTTGATGTAAACTTTGCTTATATACCTTAATGCAAAGATGTACAAAATAAGTGCATTCAAAAACAAAACTAAAACATTAATGGGATGGATGCTATTGTTACAGAAGCAAACATAGTGCTTGCTGGCTGGTACGGAGTAAGTTGTAAACACATACAGTCTTGTGCCTTGTGATGACTGTGAAGCTTAACAGCCTGGACAACAGTAGATTTGTCCAGAACTTTACTTCTTTGCAGATCTCAAGATTACTGAAATGAGGGGAGGGGGCCTAAATTCTCAAAAGGATGTCTTTGCACTGTCTGCAAATCCTAATATGAAGAATTATGTATTACTTTGTCTCCAAACATTTTTCCAGGTCCAATGAGTAATTCAGTCTGGAACTAACAGTCCTTTGAGAAAACCTTCGGTTTTTATTTTGATCTACAGTTATGTTTGACTAGTAGTTAAACTGGGTTAAAAGTTGACTTATTTTGTGAACTAATACAGGTTTTTCTTTTTAGATACAGGTAGTCCTTACTTTGCATCATTCCAATATATGTGAAGATCAGTTTTCACAGTTTAGTTAAATAACACCAATTCCCCTACAACATGGTTGAAATTTCAGTTACCACGATAGTAACCAAATTGTTTCATAAGCTTTGCTGGTAGCTCTTTATTCCACAAATGATTATGCATATAAAAGATTGTCAGTAACCACTTATATCACTTGTTTCAAAAGTCTGTTGGTGATTGATCACTGAACATCTATTCACACACAGAGTAAAGCATGTAGCTGTGTTGCCTACTTGTTTTCCAGTGATAAACCCCCGACATTTTACAAAAATGGATAATCAAGAGGGAATTGGTCAACAAAGATGACAGGGCAGCAAAGAAACAAAAAGTGGTAACACTGGAAGTGAAATTGGACGTCATTAGAAGATTTGAAAATGGTGACAGCATAGTGAAGACAAGATGAGACCTAGGCTGACATGAACGTATAGTATGAACCATCTTTTAAAAGTTCAGTGAAACTTTTAGGTAAAGTTGCTTCAACATTTTTTAGTTTAAATTGTACTAGGAACAGAAAGCCGTGTATGGTTGAAATGGAATGTTTACTTCTACTTGGGACTGAGGACTCTAATAAAAAACAAATCCCAATCAGTTTGGCTAGCATTCAAGCCATAGTGTTGAGGTTAGCTGCTGCACTGAAGGAAAATGCTTAACTACAAGGAGACTGAAAAAGAACATTTTACTGCTAATAAAGGCTGGTTTCGTCGTTGGCAAAGTCAGCATGAATTGATTAATTTTCCACTATCTGGTGAAGCTGCAAGCTCAGATAAGGATGCTACTGTGAAATTTGCACATTATTCCAAGAATCACAGGCAGTCCTTGCTTTGCACATTAGAAGACTACTGTGTAAAAACATCACAGGGTTTGGCTGTAATGTAAATGGAGTTCTAGAAGATACAGATGACTGTGGGAATGTTAACACTGCTGCCATTCAAGAAGTAGTTCTAGATATACAGCCAGGAGAATTTAGTGAAGGTGAACATAGTTATAAAGGAGGAAAGCAGTTGTGTGTTGTAAAGGATGAATACGTTTCAGAGGAAGTGATGCAGGTGAAAAACCACATTAAAGGAACTCTCAGATATTTCATGACATTGAATGCGTAAAGAATAAAATTTTAGAAGCAGATCCAAACTCAGGAGTATGACAATTTGCCAAGGTGAAGAAAAGATTCTTGCTCCATATTGTAAATTATATGAGAGAGCAAGCACTATTCAAACTACTGTTGAGACTTTTCTGTAAATAAAACGCTATAATTTTCAGTGTTTGTTTTAAATATTTTTTATATTTATAACCAACATCAAGAGAGTTTGACAGATTTTAAGGTTACAGAACAAGATTGTTAATCCCATAGATTAAGATTGCAGTTTCAGCTTGCATAGTCCAACTCCCTGCATTTAAAACAAGCTAGGAACTCTCTATATTTAACCAGATATAAACAGGTTAAGTCTAGAAACAAATACACTTTACCTTTATGATCACCAGTTATAATTGACATTTTTAAAAATATATTTATTTATTAGAGCAGGAGTGTGCACACAAGCAGGGGGAGCAGCAGGCAGAGGGAGCGGGCTCTCTGCTGAGCAAGGAGCCAGATACGGGACTTGATCCCAGGACCCTGGGATCATGACCTGAACAGAAGGCAGATGCTTAACCAACTGAGCCACCCAGGCATCCCTATAATTGACATTTTGCATACTGCCTTTGTATGCTATTATGTCAAGGCTTTTAAATAAATTTACAATACTGTATGTCTCATACTTTGATTTTGAGTATTAATCCATCTGTAGGTAAAATCCTCTCTAAAAGAGTAGGGATTGGCAAACTTGTAAAGGGCCATACAGTAAATACTTGAGGCTTTGCAGACTATTATGGTCTCTGTAGCAACTACTCAACTTTGCCCAAGTAGCACAAAAACCGCCATTGACAATACATAAACCACTGAAAGTGGCTATGTTCCAGTCATGAGACTTACTTCATGAAATACCTTTTTTACCTCACGGCCTACAAAAGCGGGTGAGGAGCAGGGAGCTTTGTAGTTTGACTTAATGCAATAGGAACATGTACATTAAATGATACCAAAGAATGTAACCACTGCTTGAATCATTGAGTTTTGGTGAAGTTGTTCGAATGAACACTTTCTCCATACCACTGTACATTTCCAGGTAGTAGGAGGTCTGGGGTAGTAAGGACTTGGATGTTTCCTCTTGACTCAAATGATAGGCCCACTTTTAAGTCGGATTTTTTATTGGCACCTTTAGGTAAAAGCTGTAGGTAGAAATGGCTTTTTAGAACACTAGAAGTTAGCTACTGTAACCTAAGAAATCCGTTTAATCTATTTCTGTCCTAGAAAAATAAACTCGGCTTTCCAAATTAAAAGGGTGTTCAAAAGTGCAAAAATCCTACTCTCTAGTACTTAGAAGTGAAGGCGCTTTAGAGAAGGCCTGAGGAGATAATGTTGATCAGTGTAATGGAAAGAGAACTGCTCTAGTAGGAGATCTGGGTTTGGTCCAGGATCTGATCATTAGTAATACTAGGTGCTTTTCCTCTGGTTTTACTTTCTATGCTGCAGAACAACTCCTAAACTAAAAACGATATCCAGGCAATATATTAACTAGATGCCAGGATGGGTCTGGCGGAGCTAGTAAAGTTCCAGTGACCAAGGGCAAACCTTAGTAGATCTCAAGTAGTACCATACGATGGTAACTGGACTACTTGACTCCACTATTCCCCTTTGGAGTAACAAAGTAAATATGTCCATAACAGACTTCATTTTTTTTAGTTTTATTTATTCATTTAAGAGAGCACAAGCAGAGGAAGAAGCAGACCCCGCTGAGCTTGGAGCCCAATATAGGGCTCGATCCCAGGGATCATGACCTGAACCAAAGGCAGACGGGCTTAACCCACTGAGTCTCCCAGGCGTCCCCACAACAGACTCTGACCAGACCATTTGGTGGTTTTTTTTTTTTTAAGATTTTATTTATTTGAGAGAGAGAATGAGCTAGAGCACAAGGAGGGGGGAGCGGGAGAGGGAGAAGCAGACTCCCCGCTGAGCAGGGGAGCCCGACGCGGGACTCGATCCCGGGACTCCAGGATCATGACCTGAGCTGAAGGAAGTCGCTTAACCAACTGAGCCACCCAGGTGCCCCCAGACCATTTGGTTTTTAAAGAAGTTCTCAAAACGCAATACCCTGAACCAACTGTGCAATTTAAAAAACCCAATCACAAATTAGTTCCTGCAATTAGGGCCCTACAGCCCGTTTTCACGTGATTTGTCCGGTGTTGGCGGTGTTGCCCACGCCTCAGGACTAACGCTACGTGGCGTTCCTGCGGGCCTCGGCCGTTCTTCGAGCAGACAGTTATACCCAGCAGGACTTTTCTTTTTCGAGCGCCCGAGTCATCGCACCCTCGCCCTGCACGCCGCCCTTCAGAACGGGTCGCCAGCCCCACAGGCGCGCAGGTCCCCGCCGGCCTCACCGCGGGCCCAGCGCCCGGGACTCCACCTGCCATCGCTCCCGGAAGTGCCGTGACGGGCAGCGCGCCGGAATGGGCCGGGCGAGGCGTCGCTCCCGGAAGCGTCGGCCAGCCGGCTGGGAGGGGCTGCGGCTGCCACGTTGGAGCGGAGCGTGGAGGTGGCCCTGGGGCTGGAGGAGGGGCGGCGGCGAATGCTGGGAGCGTCCGACGGGCGTCGCGCTAACACAGGAACCGGTCGCTGAGGGTCCCCGCCAGGTGTGTCTGCCTCTCCCCCACCACCCCCCGTCTTCTTCGCCGGCCTTCGGGCCTTGAGGTAGAGCATAGGCGAAAGCTGGGACCGCGGCATCTGTCTCCGCCGGTCCCCGTCAGCCTGCGGCCCGGTCTGTGGTGGCGGCGCGCCCCTGGTCTTCGTTTCGGGCCCGTCGGGCCAACGCCTGGCGTCACGGCTGCTTCGGGAATCGCGTCGATCCACATCCGCCAACGTTTCCACTGCTGAGCAGGAGCTCCCCTGAGGCTTGCGACAGGGTGTCGTTCCAGGGCCGGTAACTGGGGTCTGAGATTAGAAGACCCTCACACCCTTGGGCACAAAGAGGTGCGGGCCCGAAGGGCGAGGGAAGGAAGCAGACCTCAGGATCACTTTGGTTGACTTTAGTTTGGTGATGACTTTTTGTTTGATTTTGAACTGTTGCCAGGTTTAAAGGTTCATAGGTTTTTAACTGAAGGTTAGTGTCATTGAAACGGGATTGGATTATTTCAAGGGTAGTCGCCAATCTCAGCCTGTACCTCGAAGGAAATCTCATTAAGTTGTATGTTTTTGCTAATAAGTTATTCTAATGAGAGATTAAATAACAGGGTAGTTGTAAAACGAATCAAACTATTGCATGGGCTTGTGGGCATTATGAACTTCTTTGTGAGCTGAAGCAACTAATTTTATGTAGGTCTTTCTGAAGTTGCAGTGATGGTCTGTGATAAATCCTTTCTCCAAAACTGTCTTTTCTAACTATAGAATACTGAAATTTGACTGTCTTTGTAGCCACTTGTAACTGTATTCAATCGATAATTAGAGCCTCGCTCTTCCATCATACCGGCCCATGTTTTCTGTACATACTGACTGTACTGGGGTTGGCTAAAGTTCACTCACCGTTTTTTAGTGGTTCTTCTGTGCTCTTTGTTTCTTACTGTCTCTTAAACAGCTCTGGGAAAGGTTTGTAGGTTCTAAGAACTTTTGAATAACTTGAAGTGTTTTTGTAGTTGTGAATTTGTTACACATATCCGAAGTTATTTGGGAAATGTGAGATTGGAATGGATTTAGAATTATACTGCTTAATTTTATATAAGCAGGTTCTTTTTGAAACTAATAACATAAGGAGAAAAAGAAATTTGTAACTGTAAAGAGCAGTGATTCTTAACTGGAATTCCACTCCCTTTTCAGGATCTGATGAAAGCATTGGATCACCTTCCTAGAAAAATGCACACACACACACACACACACACACACACACAGAATTTTCTATATCATTTCATGAGGTTTACAGATCCTAAGTTAAAAATTCTTGTCAGGTGATATTATAAAATTGATTTTTACAGTGTTTTAGGAAATGTCATTCTTAGGTTAATTTCAGCTCAAAAAGTTTTATTTATTAGATTCTAGATAAGTATGACAGCATTTAGTTCAGCACACAATTAGTTCTTTGATTTGGTTTTGGTTGAATGAGATGAGCCTAGAACATTGATAACACTAAATAAATCCTCTAGAACAAATGTGCCCATCCATAATAAGATATTTGCCCACACAAGATGGATTTTTACCAAACACAGTGCCAGCTAGAGATTGTTTGAGAGTAAGAGTTTCCAATCCTATTAACGCTTCCACTTTTTACTTTCTGACATATGAGTCATCTCTATATGTAGCAGTGTAAGTTTGGTATTTTTTAGACAGTAGTACTGTTGGGTTTTAGTACTGCTTTATAGAATTAGCAATTAGAAAATGAGCAGAAAGACAAAAAAGCTTCCACTTAAATGCATGCATTTAACTACATGCATGTTGTGGGGAGAAACTTGGATGAAAAAATGAGTTATAGCCTGGAACATAAATTTTATTCAATAGATGTATTCTTTTTTAAAAAATTTATTTATTTATTAAGGAGAGATAGAGAGTGCGCACGCGCGCGCAGCGGGAGAGGGGCAGAGAGAGAGAGAGAATCCCAAGGAGACTCCCGCTCAGCATGGAGCCTGATTCAGGGCCTCATCTCAAGAGATTAAGACCTGAGCCAAAACCAAGAGTCAGACGCTCAACTGACTAGCCACCCAGGTGTCCCTTCAGTAGATGTATTCTTGAAGATTCATTGGGATAAACATTTTAAGTTGTGACTTTTGCAATAGCTGACATTTACAAGCATGTATTTACTGTGTGCCAGGCACTGTTCTAAGCTCTCTGTGTAATGCCTCATTTAATTCTCAGAACCCTTCTTTTTTTTTTTTCTTAAGATTTTATTTATTTATTTGAGAGAGAATGAGAGCTGGAGAGAGAGTGATAGAGCATGAGCACACACAGGGGGAGGAAGAAGTAGGCTCACCACTGAGCCTGGAGCCCGACTTGGGACTTGATCCCAAGACCCTGGGATCATGACCTGAGCCAAAAGTGGACACTCAACCGACTGAGCCACCCAAGCGCTCCTCACAGCAGCCCTTCTTATATATACTTCCATTATACTTATTTTACCAAGTGGGTAGCCAAGACACACATAGAGCATGTGAGAGCTAGGATAAGGTGGGGCTGGAATTTAAACTGAGGGTATGGCTCCAGATACCCTATCCTAAATTGCTGTGCCATCAATATTGTCTTGTAGATGACATATGTGAATAAGCCACTGTCCTCACAATTTTCTTTTTGTATTATCAGAATGATTTTGTTCTGTGTAAAATAGTCTTGAATGAAATAAGTCCGCATAGTGTGAATTCTAATCACATATGATATTGAAAAAAAATTGCACAAAGCTTTTAAAGCATGTCTCACTTGGGAAGTACACATGGTTTAATCTAAGCATTCTTCAGATTTTCAAGAAAATTAGTTACAACTAAATGATCATTTCTAAGAGAAGGAAATATGCAGGCAGTTATTTCCATAGTATTCTTAGTGTTTTGAGAATGATTGCAATGGATAAGATTATGGTACTCTTCTTTAATTAGATTCAGACCACATAAGGTAGTTCCAGGCCATTGTTGTAGTGATTTTTAAAAAAAAAAAACTATTGAAACCTTGTGTTCAGTACAAGTTAATAAGTGCAACTACATCTAGTGGAACATTGAGTACTACTGACAAGAAATAGACGTTTATAAATGTTTGAATTCCCACTTAACTCTTTTATGTAGTTGTGAATTTGTTTCTTTCTCTTTCAGTAAATGTTACACATTAACTAAGTGTTCATGAATTAGGTAACCCTTGTTGTACCTTTGCTCTTAGACGTACTGTAGTTTTATTCAGTTGGGTTTTTTAAATATATATAGCTGTTTTGTTTTCACTTTTAGAAATTATTCTAAAGCATCTTCTAAAACCTCTTTTTCCTCTAACGATACCTTCTCCTATTTTTTAAGTAAGAAAAGTTAAAGTTATTAAAGTTATTTTTTCCTTTAAACACTTAAGAATTTAAAAATGAAATGTTTTACCTGAAAGTAATCTTTCTAGCTTATCAATCTTTTTGTATTTCCCTAAATATAAACATTCAAAATCAAACAAAGCAAAATTTTTTATGTACTCACCCTGTATTAAGCAATTTTGATTCCAAAAAGGGTAAAAGTTGTAATATTTGATTGAAAAAAGACATTATTTGTCTAGTTAATGAGATAAGATGACATATAAAACATTTAGTTAAAAAGGCAATGGAAAAATATGTAACAGTATGTGCTAATAGAATGTTACAAAGTTTTGTTAAGATAGAATAAGACACTTTATTATAAAATGCTTAAAGTGGTACAGTTAAGAGAGGTTAAGAGATTATATCATTGTGGATTGGATCATTAGGGTACTTCGCACGAAGGAGCTGGGACTTGAACTTACTATTAAAAACAATTGGCTGAGAGGAAGACAGCATTTCATTTATAGAAAATAGGCTTCTTTTTCACTTCTTAGAAAATTGAGATTTTTCCTTTTTTCAGAATAGTCCTAGGAAACTAGATGTGTAGTTTTCTTGATTAATCTCATGATTATGATAATTTTAAAAAGTAGTTAGCTTATTAAAACCCATACTTACCTATGTGCTAGGCATTGTGTTTGGCCCTATGTAAAATACGTTATTTCATTAAAACTTCACAACATCCCATGAGGTAGTCAGTCTTATCCTCATTTTACAGATGGGGCTCTTGGAGGTTAAACAGTGTGTTCAAGGTATCATAAGTAGCAGAGCCAATATTCAGATCGAGCATTGACTCCAGAGGCCCTGCTGCTTTTAACGACATGATTCAACCTCCTTAATCCACTTTTGCCTAACCTAGCAGTTTCTAAAATATGCTGCTTCTTCTCTCTCTCTTTTTTTTAAAGATTTTATTTATTTATTTGAGAGATAGAGCAGGAGGAGGGGCAGAGGGAGAGGGAGAAGCAGACTCTCTGTGGGCAAGGCTCCATCCCAGGGCCCTGGGATCACAACCTGAGCCAAAAGCAGACTATTAGCTAACTCAACCACCCAGGCACCCCCATTAAGAAATGTCCTCATGCATCCTAGTTGCTTTGTCATTATTTCTTCTAAATGGTGGTATGTCTTCTATGATTAAAATTGAATACCTGAATTTGTTGGGGTAACAAGTAAGAGTGTGGACTCTGGAAGTAAACTTCAGAGTTCAAATCTTGGCTCTACCCCTTGCCAGCACATACAAATTATTTAATCTTTCTGTGCCTTCATTTTTATTATCTGTAAAATGCTCTTCAAGTATAAACAATTTGAACGTGTAAGGCATAGGGTGTATTGTTAGTCTAAGGCCCTCTTAAGGAAACTATTGGAGCATGAACTTCATCTCTAGAGATGAGTAAGAAAGCTGGCAAAAAGTACTTTTGGAGAGCATTAAATATATTTAACTATAGACCTGAGACTAAAATGAAAGTGGGAATAAGGAAGAAAGAATAAAATGTGTATGTTAAATATCTGATAATGTAGGAATTGGTTGTAAAACTTTAGAAAATTAAGAGAAGTGGGAAGTAGGAAAAAATTGGAGGTAAAATAAGTTTATGGATTGCTTCATCTGTAATGGCTGGGAGTCAAAGGACGTCCTTTAAAGCTGACAAATCAGTTGGTAGAAGTATAAACATATTCAACAGTACAAAGGTAAACACTGAGAAAGATAATACTATTGACTATAACTGTGTAATACAAGAAGGGCAGTAAGATTATGTACACTAATTTCATTAGTGCTTATAGTAATTACTGTGAAAGAAATAAAGAATTAATAGTACTCAATGAAATTATTTTAAATTATAAAGATAGAACCAGAAATACATATTAGAAGAAAAATACAAGTCATCCTAATTATCAGAAAAATTACAAATACACAAATAGGGACAACAGGGAAAGTTTTTCTTTAATTATAAAACCAAACTAAATAGCAAAGTAATATAGAAGTAAGAGCAACCATATCTGTCAAATCAGGAGAAAATTTTATATCAGTAAATTTTATATGGCCTTATTAGCTAACCTATTTAAAAATTTTCAAATTGGATCACCAGGCAAAAATCTGATTTTATTTATTTATTTATTTATTTATTCTGCTGTATTTAAGGCAGCCAGTGAAAACAAAGTGGTTCAGAAGTTGAAACAAGGGCAAAAACATATACATAAAGGCACATAAAAAGTAAGCTAGGGTATTGGTCTTAATATGAGACAAAATGAAATTCAGGCCCAAAGCCTTACTTAAGATGAAGAAGAATACAAAGTTAAAATGTGTATTTGACAGTAAACATTTAACATTATGAATATCTGTCAACCAAGTAACTATATTAAATACAAAGTAACTTTCATAAAGCAACTTTCAGGAGGTACCAGGAAAAATAGACATAAATGCATTAGTAGTAAGTGACTTTTGATTCAGTATCCTTGGTCCAGGGAAGATTAAATGGAAAAACAGTAAGACTGTAGATGACCAAACAATTTAGTCAATAGGGTAGATTTGATTAATATATATTGAACTTGACCTTGAAAACAGTGTACCCCTTCTTTTTAGATCTCATTTACAGAGACTTCTCTATAGTCCCCAAAGAAAACTTCAATACATTTTAGAAAGGAGAAACAGTATAGAAAAATCCCAATGCACTTGCATATTAAGTTTAAACAACTCTTGGATCAATGGAGAATACGAATGAAAATTGTAGAATATATAGATGACCGTAGTGATGAGAACACTAGAAATATATGGAATCTAGCTAAAGCCGTGCTCAGAGGAAATTCAAAGCTTTAAATACTTATACCAATAAATAATAAAAATGAGTGGGTTAAGCAGTTAACTCAAAAAGTTAGAAAAAGATCTAAGTAAATGAAAAGAAGGTAGAAGAAAGGAATTAATAAAAGTAAAAGGAATTAATGAATTAGAAAACAAAGCAGAACTAATTGGCTGTTTGAAAATAGACAAATCGCTAGTTAAGCTAATCAATTATTAAAGAGGAGGGTAGGGGGAAACAAAAATATATGTAATAAATAAAGACTAATAATCATAAATAGCAAAAATTTAAAGATTCCTGAGTGTTGGTTGTTCAAGTCTTAAAAAATGAGAAAATCTGTAAAAAAAAATTGAAGGATTATCATAGGAAAATATAATTTACAAAAAATGACCTTGAATAAAGAAAATTCAAATAGATCAATTTCAATAGAAGAAATAGAGAAAATTAGCAGAGGAGCAACTCCTCCCCAAAAAGCATCTGGCCCAGATGTTTCATGAGAGAATTCTGCTAAATCTTTGAAGAACGAATAATTTCAGTTCTACTGTTGAAACTGTTTCAGGGCATAGAAAAAGATGGAAAACTTCTACATTTGGGGGGCGCCTTGGTGGCTCATCAAGCCCCGTATCGGGCTCCCTGCTCAGTGGGGGGGAGTCTGCTTCTCCCTCTGCCTCTCCCCTCCTCTCGTGCTCTCTCTTAAATGAATAAAGTCTAAAAAAAAAAAAAAAAACTTCTGCATTTTTTATGAAGCGAGTATAATATTGATATCAAAACCTGATGAAGATTGCATAAAAGAAGAAAAGTATAGATGCAGTCTTACAACTCCAGAAGCAAAACTCTGTTAAACAAATGGAATCTAGAAGCACATTAGCAGAATAATACATCATGAGAAGTTTATTCAGGGTAGAAAAAGATGGTCCATATTAGGAAATCTATTAGTATAATCTATTTTATTGATAAACCTAAGAAGAAGAATCTGTGGTCATCTGATTACCTCATGAAAAGCATTTGACAAAATTCAAAACCCAGTATAAATAGCATTCAATAAAACAGTAATTGATGACTAATTTCCTTACATTATATACATTTATATATGTGCATATGTATGTGTATTTCAAAACCTAAAGTCATGTCCCATGGTGATATAATAGGCTTTCCCACTAAAGAAAGGAACAAGACAAGAAATTAAACTGTTATCACTGCTGCTTAATATGGTAGTACAAATACTATTAGCCTTTGTATAACAATACCAGGAAGACAGTCTATGTAATGGGTGTGGGGTGGGGGTGAGCCACATTTACAAACAAACCAAAGATAAAATACTTAGGAATAAACAAACCCAAATGTCAAAAAATTTAAAATAATACTGAAAGATAAAAAAGGCTTAAAAGACAACATGTTCTCATTGGAAAGATTGAACATTGTGTCAGTTTCTCCATAAATTAATACAGTAATTTGATGCACATTCAATAAAAATATTAACATTCTCTTTTTTCTGGAATTAGACAAAAACTATTCTAAAGTTTATGTAATAAAATAAACAGTGATAGCAAGGAAAATAGTATGGGAGAGAAGCAATGGATAAGGGTTATGGGAATCATACTCCTAAAAAGCCTAAGTATTTAAAACAGTAGAGTGCTTGGGGCTCCTGGCTGGCTACTGATCTCAAGGTTGTGCTCACTTCGGCAGCACATATACTAAAATTGGAATGATCTCAGGGTCGTGAGTTCAAGCCCCACATTTGGTATAGAGATTGCTTAAATAAATAAACTTTAAAAAGTGGAATGTCTAGCATGTAAATAAATAAATGGACATAAGGAATGGAAATCCAGAAATATACCTAAATATGTACAGGAATGTAGATCCTAACCTACATCCTAATACCTACAGGAATATAAACATAGGGGCGGCTGGGTGACTCAGTTGGTTAAGCAACTGCCTTCGGCTCAGGTCATGATCCTGGAGTCCTGGGATCGAGTCCTGTGTTGGGCTCCCTGCTCAGCAGGGAGTCTGCTTCTCCCTCTGACCCTCCCCCTCTCGTGCTCTCTCTCTCTCATTCTCTCTCAAATGAATAAATAAAATCTTAAAAAAAGGAATATAAACATAAATAGTAAATCCAGAAATAAACCTAAATATAGGAACTTAGTACATGGTAAAAGTGATATCGTAAAATTGTAGGAAAAAGACTTTTCAATAAATGATTTCATTGTAATAAGAAAGAAAAAACTATGAACATACATTGTATACCAGTATCGTATTCCAGGTCCTGAGTCAAAATTTAAATGAAAAGAAAAAGCCACAAGTGAATTTGCATAGAAGAAAAATATGGGTGAATTTCTTCATAATCTTGGCATGCAGAAGGTCTTTCTACCTAATCAAAATTCAGGAACCATTTTTTAAAAAGTGGTAAATTTGGCTATTAAAGCGTGGTACATCCATACAATGGAATATTTTTCAGTGCTAAAAAGAAACGAGCTACCAAGTCACAAAAAGACAGGGAGGAATTTTAAATACCTATTGCTAAGTGAAAGAAGCCAATTTGAAAAGGCTATGTACTATATAATTATAACTAAATAACATTCCAGAAAAGGCAAAACTATAGAGAGAATAAAGAGATCAGTGGTTGCCAGGAGGGAGGAGGAGGGATGGAGGAGAGGGATAAAGAGGTGGAGCACAGAATTTTTAGGGCAGGAAAACTTCTGAATGATACTCTGTGGATGGGTGGATTTGGGTGGGTGAATGTGTCATTATTCGATTGTTAAAACCCATAGAAAACCCAAAGAGTGAACTCTAAAGTAAATCATGCACTTTGCTTGATAATGATGTGTCAATATAGGTTGGACTGCAACAAATGTACCACTGTGGTGCTGGACAGTTTATGGTGGGACAGGCTGGGGTAGGGGTGAGCAGAGGAGGGGCGGGGAGGAGGTAGGGAGGTGTGTGAGAACTCTGTAGTTTTCACTCAGTTTTTCTGTGAACCTGAAACTGCTCTGGTAAATAAAATCTATTTTTAAAAAATCAAAATCTTGTGAAATGTAAAAAACAAACAAACCCATAACCAAAATAAAATAAAGTCTGACAACTCAATAAAAAAATAGGCAAGTAACATAGACAAGAATAGACAGAAAAGGTGACAGAGAAGGAAATATGGATGACCCATAACCATAAAAAAAGATGCTCAACATTATGGCATGAGAAATGCAGATTGTAACTACTCAGAGTAAACATTTTTCACCTATCATTGGTAAAAATCTAAAAGTGTTACTCTAGTAAGGCTGTAGGGGAGTGTGAAAAGGTACAGATATCCTGGAGGGCAACTTGGCAATAACCGTCCGAATTAAAATTGAATTTATCTTTAACCCAGCAGTTTTACTTCTGGAAATTTATAGCTATCCTGGCCCACGAATGAAATAACATGTAGATGTGGCTATTTATTTCAGCATTGTTTGTAAAAATAGCAAAAGATTAAAAACAACTCACGTGTTCACCAGTAGTGAACTAAGTAAGTAAATTATGGTACATCTTATAGTGGAATACTGTGCCATGTGAATGTATTTATGTACAATAACAAAGTTTTTTTTTAAAGGTACAACACAGTACTTGCTGAATTTTTATACTGGAGTAACTTTAACAGAGAATATATAAACTAGTGGTGTGTGGAATTGTAGCTTAGAGTGACCAGCTTCTTAAAATTTCTGCTAAATTTATCTTTAAAATCTGTAGGCTTGGGGCGCCTGGGTGGCTCAGTTGTTAAGCGCCTGCCTTCGGCTCAGGTCATGATCCCAGGGTCCTGGGATCGAGCCCCACATCGGGCTCCCTGCTCAGCGGGAAGCCTGCTTCTCCTTCTCCCACTCCCCCTGCTTGTGTTCCCTCTTTCACTGTGTCTCTCTCTGTCAAATAAATAAATAAAATCTTTAAAAAAAAAAAAAAAAATCTGTAGGCTTACTATATTCTTCTCTGTAATTAGCGTTTAAAATTAATTTTTAAAATTGCTCTTAGTCACTTAGTAATCCTGATCCAGGAAGATGTACCTTGTTTATTGTGTGCTTTCTCTTACTCTGATACACTGTCACCCATCCTCACCTGAGAAGTATATTGTGTAGGAAAATTAATCCCTCAGGTACTACCCTATATTGTGTTTTTTTTTTTAAGTTTTTTTCCAGACTGATTTTTCAGTTGAAGGACTATAATTTGTAATCAATTAGAAAAGCCCTATATTTGTCTCAAAATAATTTAACAAGTTTTTCTTCTTTCTAATATTGACTGTTCCCACCAAATGATACCTAAACCAGTTTGATTTATTGGCATTTGGACTAATGAAGAAGTGGTTGGTTCAGTATATTTCTATGTAAAAAATGTTTGTGTTCTATGTTACATGTTCAATATATTTCTATGTAAAATATTCTCTAGCAGGATGAAGTTAAAGGAAGTAGACCGTACGGCCATGCAGGCCTGGAGCCCTGCCCAGAATCATCCCATTTACCTAGCTACAGGTAAGTTCAACAGAGAGAAGATAGTATGAGTCACTTAATTTCTTCTTTTCCACATTTGGTTTATTCATACCTGTCCTTTAAAACTCATTTCGAGCTTCATCTCTTCTAGAAAGCTTCTCCTTCCCTAACGAGATAACTCCATCCTCCCTTTCAGCTGAGTTTAATGACCTTCCTCTGCATTCCCTTTAGCACCTTGTTCATCATAGCATTAATCATGATAGGGGCGCCTGGGTAGCTCAATCAGTCAAGTGCCTGCCTTTGGCTCGGGTCATGATCCCAGGGTCCTGGGATTGAGCCCCACATCGGGTTCCCTGCTCAGCAGGGAGTCTGCTTTTCCCTCTCTCTCTCTCTGCCCCTCCCTCACTCATGTGCGCACGCGCACACACACACTCTTTCTCTCTCAAATAAATAAAATCCTTAAAAAAATCATATTACATTTATAGTGTCTTCCTCACTTCATAAGAATTATGTTTCATCTTTATTCCTCCACTATTAAGCACAAGAGATAACATGTAAAAAAAAGTTAATAAATATCAGTTTGAATGAAGAACAATTTTGATGCTAGCATTTTTATATAAAAAGAGAGTTACATCATTTATGACTATAAGCAGGTATAGTAAATCAAGAGACTGTTTTTACAGAGAGCTTTTAAAATATCTACAGGTTTAAAAAGTTATCTGCACCATCTGCTCTTACAAACATCATCTCCGAGCCTTGTATCAGAATCTCATTGCTCTAGTAATTTAAGCATCTGTTCAATGGCATGCATCCTGAGATGTTAGTCACTAATGGAGCATTCGTGAGTGAGATCATTGGAAAACATGCATTTAATTTCTGTTTTGTGTGGTTTTCTCTGAGTCTTTTATTTTTGCATTGTAGTTACCATAAATGTATTTTCTGTAGGAACATCTGCTCAACAATTGGATGCAACATTTAGTACCAGTGCTTCCCTTGAGATATTTGAATTAGATCTTTCTGATCCATCCTTGGATATGAAATCTTGTGCCACCTTCTCTTCTTCTCATAGGTATGAGATTGATGAATCTTAAATTCACATTACTTATGGTTGTAGTTATTATGTTGTGGTTGATGCCTAGTTTGTCTATAAATATGTTGTTATTAGAAACTGCAAGAAATGCCATCAATGACATGAAATATTTTGTGAAAAAGTATATGAGTGAATTTCTATGGAAGTAAAAGAAGGGTCTGTATGTTCTATTGACTTTTTTATTGCCAACTGACATGTGTAGGATAGGAAGGAGAGCCTCAATTTTCTAGTAGTTTTTTTCCTCATGATATAGTAGACACACTGTCTTTTATCTCCCTTTTCTCAACTGTTTACAAAAAAAGGATAGGTATGGCTTAAAAAAGGAGTAGTTGGATGAATATTAAGGTGTTAGAAGTGATTATCTCTGAACGGTAGGTTATTTTTTTCATTGTACTTATCTATATTTAGAAATATATTTCACAAAGATTTTTGTTGACATGATTTCTGATACAGTAGGTATTTGGGTCATCTTTCCAAGTACTTACCATCGTATCATAATGCAGAAAAAAGACACTTTCATTTGAGTAGTAAAATATGCTTTATTGTCTCAGTAGCTTGGCAGATTTTGGTGAAGAGATTGTACTCTAGCAAACAGCACATAGCTCAAATCATGGAGTCTCATGGGACCTCTCATAGTTTTCAGAGCTCTCCCACTGTGGTGGGAACCTCAAATACCTTTTGTCTGTCAGTTTTCCTACTCACCACCATTTGTGTCATTGTATACTTCCATGCCACCTTCATATTTCGAATCTTTATTCTCCACCAGTGGGGGTACTTATCATAATAAACATAATTTTGATGTCACTTTTCCACTGTTGGAATACATTACTTTTCTTAGAAAATGTTATATACCTCCTTTAACACCTCTATTGCTTAACAGACCTCTTGTCAGTGAGTACTTCTATAGTCAAATAATATCAAGGGAAGTGGTTGATTAGAGCTGTTTTACAGATGAACCAAAAGCAGCTTAGGAAGATTCAGTAACTTGTCCAGGGTCTCACAGTTTCTAAATGGTAAAACCATTCTTAAGTCCATATCTTTTGACACATAAATCAAGTATACTTTTTGACATTATATTACCTCTACCAGAAAGCTTTTACTCTTCAGGATTATAAAATCAAATATGCACATAGGAATATAAATAAAAACTAAAATGCTGTTTCACCAAGTCATGCACGGTTACCAGGAATAGAGGAGAAGCAATGTTTTTATTTATGAAAACATATGGAATTGAATATATAATTTCAAATGCTTTTCTATAACTATTTGACTTAAATCAGTTATTTACTCATTTTCTCTTAAAGGTACCACAAGTTGATTTGGGGGCCTCATAAGATGGATTCCAAAGGGAATGTCTCTGGAGTTCTGATTGCAGGTGGTGAAAATGGAAATATTATTCTTTATGATCCTTCTAAAATTATAGCTGGAGACAAGGAAGTTGTGATTGCCCAAAATGACAAGCATACCGGCCCAGTAAGAGCCTTGGATGTGAATATTTTCCAGGTTAGACTTTTGACGTTTATTCATAATTCTTGAGATACATACTGCTTATTTGAAATAAGCATATGAATCTGCTATGCCTCACTCTTGGAATTAAAAGCTAAAAATGTGTGCCTGTGCAGGTTGATGAGTGAGTGTATTTTTTTGAAGAATGGAGGGTTCAGAGTTGGGATCAAGGTAAATGATAATAACTCCATGGAGGGGATCAGGCAACGAAGGGTCAGGCAGTCTACTTTTGCCATCATAAACATTACTGAATATTAATTATATAAATGTATAGGTTAGCAAAGATCTTGAGTTAATAGGATATTAGAGCATAAGAACCAAAACATGAATATTATCTCAAAGTTTAAAATAGTTACTTTTCTTATATTATAAATAAATACTTAGGGTATAGAAATACAACCTGAACTTCTTTTCCATAGTTTATGGTGCCTACTCTTTAGATTAGATAGTTAGTTCCTTTGTTAATTAGTTTAAACAGCAGCTGCTTCTTGGTTAGTGTCTTGTGTTATAGGTGACTACAACCATAGAATTCCTCTGTTTTCATAGTTATATGTCACTTGATCAGAGAAGAATTTATGAGAGTGAATAATAAAGGATGAAAGCCAATATATGAAACCCATTATCTTCCTCTACTTCCTATCACAGTTTTAGGGTCTTTTTGACCCTAAAGGTATGCAACAGGGAGAACCTAGAAATACTGCCACCCAGAACAAGATTGAGTGTAAATGAACTAGAAAGACATGAGGATTTAAGACAAGAGGTTTTCCAGAAGCTGGCTTTGAAGTATCCGGAGATAGATGCCATTATTTTAAGATTCAGTTATTTATCTGAAAGCAATAATTGGTTTTGCCTATTTTTGTCTCTCTCTCACAATCAGATCCCCTTCCTGCACAAATGATAATCCCCACATGGTTGCATGATTAAGAATTTATCCATATAATTATTTTTTAATCTCTTGTATTATAATGCCAGTAGACCTACTGTCTTTTTAGTGAAATAGAATTTTATAACATGCTTCTCTGAAAAACTATTGCAGTTTCAGATTATTATCCATAGCATTTAGGAATTCATGAGTTTTGTTTTTTTAATTAAATAGAAAAGTTGTATACCCTAAAACTGATAGAGCTGTCTATCTCTGAACAGTTACTCAGAGTTCTCTTAATTATTCATAAATGCTATTTCATTATTAATTATTTCTTATTGCAGACTAATCTGGTAGCCTCTGGTGCTAATGAATCTGAAATCTACATTTGGGATCTCAACAATTTTGCAACTCCAATGACACCAGGAGCCAAAACACAGGTATTGCATTGAATTTGATGTAAACAAAAGAACCAAAACTGGTTCTTCAACACTTATTTATTTATTTCATTTTTTTCACACAAAATATATTTGTTTAAAATCAGTGTTTAGATGTTACTGATTTTCCTTCAGTATAGCAAAGTATTAGTAAATGTGTTTTTCAAAGTATCAATGAGTCCTTCAACAGCAAATATTTATTCAGTGCCTACCACGAGATACTGTTTGATGTACTAGACATATAGTAATGAATAAAATAGACAAGTCTGATAGTTTTTTTAGATACAGTATTTTATATAGTATAATATTTTGTGTTGTATAGTATTTTGACGATATCTCACCTTAGAATAAAAATCATAGACTAGAAAGGAAACTTAACTTTTAAAAAAACAACTCAACCCCTTTCCTATTTATTTCTGTAAGTTAAGAAAGAACAGTCTTCCACTTGCCTCCTTGAAGTTTATGTTATATAGACTACTCAAATTGAGTAGCCATTATAATGGGCCCCAACATTCTGGCCATCTTAGAGGTAGTATAATGACAGCATATGATCTACCATTTATTTTTATTTATTTATTTTTTAAGGATTTTATTTATTTATTTGAGAGAGAGAGAGCACATGGGGTTGAAGGGCAGAGGGCAAGGGAAAGAGAGAATCCCAAGCAGACTCCCCGCTGAGTGTGGAGCCTGACGTGGGGCTCAGTCTCAGAACCCTGAGATCATGACCTGAGCTGAAATCCCAAGAGTTGGACGCTTAACCCACTGAGCCACCCAGGCGCCCCTAGGCTGTAAGTTTTGCTCTGCCTAGTTGTCCATCATACTTATCAATGTCTACTTTGTAGTTCATTATCTACCTTGTGACAGTTGCAAATTAAGAAAAAGTGCTTGATTTGTAGCAAGAGCTTAATAAATGCCTGGTGAATGAGACAATATTAAACAAGGTAAAATACTTGAATTGGCATATACCTGAGCTCTAAATCGTATTATATTTATTGAGAACTTACAAATATAAAAAAATTTATGGAATGAATAGATCAGATTTTAATTAATTCATTTTTTAAAAAGAAGGATCAGATTTTGTACTTAAATTTGATCATAACTGAGAAATGGTTTTTAGTAGTTTCTTCCTTTTAGCCCCCAGAAGATATCAGCTGCATTGCATGGAACAGACAAGTTCAGCATATTTTGGCATCAGCCAGTCCCAGTGGCCGGGCCACTGTATGGGATCTTAGAAAAAATGAACCTATCATCAAAGTTAGTGACCATAGTAACAGGGTAAGTATATGATTGATTTGTCATATACAGAAACATGCTATGTTTCTGCTATACGTATTTCTATATTGTTTGTCAGTGTTGACAACAAGTCAAATTTTTGTAAAGTCAAATCCTGTCTTTTCATGGACCAATCATGTTGGAATGAGGTTTTTCCTTGGGGAAGATAATAAAATTTCTAATAAACCATGTTGGATATTGTTAATGATGAAGAGAGAGATTGTTAATTAAATACCTTATTCCATGATATACTGGTTGTTTTTACTTTACTAGCTGTTTCAAAGCATTATAGCAACTTTTTATCTTTAGCTTTCTCTAGAATGTACACATTTTTCCAGCTAATAATTGTATGACTGTGAACTTGTAGTTTCCATACTCCTGGCTTCATCTCTTCTGATTAGGTACTGCTAAAGTGAGCTAATATTCTCCCGTTTGCCTAGTAGATGTAGTTGTATAACACATTAAATTTTTGACCTTACAGATTCCTTAATACTATGTCATAATGTGCTATAAAATATTTTAGACATAATTAAGGGCCTCATTTTGTTAGTTTTTAATTACATTGTTTAGTTTGACATTTTTAAAAACAAGTTTGCCTAAATCAGAGAATACATATATAATTAAACAATAACCACAAAAAAACTATTTAAAAAATATTTCTTCAGGATATTGTTTTTCAATGAATTAGGAATTTTAAGACAAGTTTTAATTGAATAAAGCATACAATAAACATTTCCATTATCTTCTAGAACATTTAATAGGATCTGAATGTCCAGGTAATTCTCGGTAATACTGTTAATTTATTCCATGTGAAAATTTAAATGGTAGCTGTTGCTTTAGACATTTTGTCTTGATTTTTTTGACAAAATAGAGGAAAGGTGTGGATTTTTTTTTTTGTTATAATCTTTTTTAAAAAATGATTATTTGTGAGAGAGAGAGCGAGCAAGCTCCATGGGGGAGGGGCAGAGGGAGAGAGACAAGAGAAGCAGACTGTCCACTGTGTGTGGAGCCCAACATGGGAGCAATCCTAAGACCCTGAGATGAACTGAAAACATTTAAACTTTTTACTTTTAAGAGTACTGTTTAAGGCTGTTTAATAAAATTTAATAGTTTTAAAGAGACATCATATCCTGAAGACTCCAAATGCAGGCTCTGGAGATAGCTGTCAGGATTCAAAATTTAATGGTTTTAGGTTTTGTTTTTTGTTGTTTTTTTTTTTAATAAACTAAGCCTGAACTGATGTTTTCTACTATTTGTTTCAACAAAGGCATGTTCCTCAAGCTCATTTTGGCTCTTCATAAAGTAATAGGATTGATACATTGTGAGCCTTAACTATCTGCAGATGCATTGCTCTGGGTTGGCGTGGCATCCTGATGTTGCGACTCAGATGGTCCTTGCCTCTGAGGATGATAGATTACCAGTGGTCCAGATGTGGGATCTTCGCTTTGCTTCCTCTCCACTCCGTGTCTTGGAAAACCATGCCAGGTATCATGCTGCTCTTCCAAGGAACTTGATTTCTTTATTTTTAAAAACACATTTACTTATTATTTTGAATTATCAGATAATTATTTTTAAATTCAGGAATCTTATTTTGTCACTATCTTGTAAAAGTTACAATAAATGGTTTTTATTTGAAGTTAATAATCATCTGATTTTCTGTTCCCAAAAATGGTAGCCAATTCATATCCTAACAGTACAAAAATGTGATAAAGGATATTCCACTACTTTTTTCACATTATAATTAATAGATTAAAATTCCAGTATATCACCACACTTTACTCTTGACATTATCCAGTTTGATCTTTATTAGGGTCAAAATACTCCATAACATTCAGTGACAAGCAACAGTTAAAAAGTTTGTTTTATTTCTAAGTTTCTTTTTTTTTTTTTTTTAAAGATTTTATTTATTTATTTGACAGAGAGACACAGCCAGAGAGGGAACACAAGCAGGGGGAGTGGGAGAGGGAGAAGCAGGCTTCCCGTGGAGCAGGGAGTCCGATGCGGGGCTCGATCCCAGAACTCTGGGATCATGACCTGAGCCAAAGGCAGACGCTTAACGACTGAGCCACCCAGGTGCCCCTATTTCTAAGTTCCTATTTTAATTTAAAAGCATAGAAATTTAGATTATTCTGCTTTTATTTTAATTTTTTATTTTTTATTATTTTTTTAAGATTTACTTGCTTTTGAGAGAGAGAGAGCACAAGTGGGAGGGGCAAAGGGAGAGGGAGAAAGAACCTCAAGTAGAGAGGACAGAGCCCAACTTGGGGCTTGTTCTTGCAATCCTGAGATCACAACCTGAGCTGAAACCAAGAGTTGGACCCTTAACCAGCTGTGCCCCATGCAGGTGCTCCTGCTTTTAATTGTAATAAATGTGCAGATTCTCTAAAAAGATATGAGTGGGGTGCCTGGTTGGCTCAGTCGATAAGAGTGAGGGGTTGTGAGTTCGAGCCCCACTTTGGGTGTAGAAATTACTTAAAAAAATCTTTAAAAAATTAAAAAAAATTAAAAGATATGCAAATTTTCTCATGTTACGTTCGGTAGCATTAAATTTAATTGTAATTTGGCATGTTTCCTAACATTGATTTTCAGGTACCCAGGGAGTTTATATGTATTTGTTCGACAGTTTGAAACAAGAAACAAATCCCTTTTAATGTTACAATATTTTCTGAGTACTTTTGGGCTTTCTTTCTTATTTAGGGATATATAGACTAAAGCTTTAAATCCTATTTTCCCACTGGGTAGTGGATTTGCACACTGAGAAGTCTTAAAGTTTGTGACCTCTCCTTTAGCTTCTTATAAAGGAGAAAAGAGTCCAGTAAAAATGTAATCCTATTTAGATGTTATGCTTCAATCAGCTTTTTAGTGAAGAAGGGATGATTCTGATAAGTTTTAATATTTTTTCCATGTTAGATAAGGTTTTGTTCATTCATTCAGCACATACTTATTGAACGTGTGCTCTGTACCAAGCACTATACTAAGATTCAGTGATATAACATAAAAATCCCTGCCTTCGGGGAGTTTACATTATAGTGGGAGGACAACTAACATTTGTATAACATGTAAAGTGTACAAGAACTTTAAATATTAAGTCAATTAATCCTCATAACAAGCCTATGGTGTAGATACTATTAACCCATTTTACAAATTGGAAATTGAAGCTCAGCAAGGTAAACTTGACCTAGGTCATATAACTAGTCAAGTGCTGACTTCTGATCCAAACATTCTGATCCCAGAATCTGTGCTCTTAACTCTATATTCTACTGCCAATTTTAGGTGTGTTCATAATTTAGCAAGACGGAAGACCACACTGAGTTGCAGGAGCAAATCAACTCTCTGATTTCTCAATTTTCTCCTAATAATATATGCAAGAGGTGGATTAGATGATATTTAAGGTCCTTCCCTGCTCTATAATTCTGTGATTTTTTTGGTCTTTAATACTTAGGAAGAACCTAAATGTTCTTTAAAATGTGATATTAAATATGTATGAATTTCTTTAAAAGGCATTCTTGGGGCTCCTGGGTGGCTCAGTCGTTAAGCGTCTGCCTTCAACTCAGGTCATACTGAGCCCCGCATCAGGCTCCCTGCTCAGCGGGAAGCCTGCTTTTCCCTCTCCCACTCCCCCTGCTTGTGTTCCCTCTCTCGCTGTGTCTCTCTCTGTCAAATAAATAAATAAAATTAAAAAAAATAAAAATAAAAGGCATTCTTGATATGCTTGACATGCTTGAAATTCTTGACATGTATGATTTGATTCTAAAGGGGGAGCAGTTAGAAAATATATTACTGGGGCGCCTGGGTGGTTCAGTTGTTAAGCGTCTGCCTTCGGCTTGGGTCATGATCTCAGAGTCCTGGCATCGAGCCCCACGTTGGGCTCCCTGCTCGGCGGGGAGTCTGCTTCTCTCTCTCCCTTTCCCTCTGCCACTCCCCCCTGCTTGTGCTCTCTCGCGTGCTCTCTGGCAAATAAATAAAATCTTTAAAAAAAAAAAAAAAGAAAATATATTATTGATGCAATTGGGGAAATTTGAATATGGACTATATATATTTAAATATTGTATATAAGTAATAAATATTTTCAGTATATAATTGTATTATGGTTATGCAGAAGAATGCTGTGATTGTTTTTTTGGTCAATGGTCAATGTGTATATGGAGAGAGAGAGAAAACCACATAAAGTAAATGTGGCCAAACCAATGAGTCAAAGTGAGGAGTATAAGGCTGTACATCATACTGTCCTTATAATTTTCACAAAGATTTTAACTTTTTAAAAATAAAATATTGGAAACAAAAGGCAGTCTTAAACAATTTGGGTTCTTTTCCTATACTGTGTTTTCCTGATTCTGAGAGGATATTGAACATCTTTATAGTGATCAAAGAACATATGCATTCCTAAATTGCTTTCTGTAAAGATTATATGAAATTATGCTTCTGTTAGCAGCATGTGTCTCCAGAGCCTAGACAGGAATCATTTGGAGACTTGGTTTTCTCAAGATTAAAAATTTCTTCATCTTGTGTTTTATCTAGGGGGATTTTGGCAATTGCTTGGAGCATGGCAGATCCTGAATTGTTGCTGAGCTGCGGAAAAGATGCTAAGATTCTCTGCTCCAACCCAAACACAGGAGAGGTATGAGGAGGAAATATTTCTCAGACTTATAGCTACTATAATATTTATTCTCTAGCTGAATAAGAAATTTTCCATATGGATTCTTTAGTGCATTAATATAATTAAGGACATGGAGATAGAGGTATGTGTGAAATGATAATCTAGGAGAGATTTTATCAGGAATATTATTTAAGCTCACCTGTTTTATCCAAGAAAATTAGCCATTGAAATAGCTTATTTGAAATTAGTAATCCCCTACCCCCCATTTCTAATAAAAGGTGTTTACCTACACTCAGAAGTACTTGGTTTGATTTATTTAACATGTGATCTCTGAAAATCAGTGCTTTTAAAGCAGGAGTGTTCAAGATTTGGGTCTTTTTCCTGCTTTACCATTCCTGAAGATCCTCTCTGATTTTGGAAATCAGTAGATGTATGTTTTTAATTTCTCTTCTGAACTATACAGCAGGAATATACTTAACAATATTTGTCATATGTTCTACCCATAGAAATTCAGATGTGGGAAATTTTACCTCTTCTTCAATATCAATGTTATATAAATATAACTTAATTACTTTTAATTGCTTTGGATTAAATTAATGGGCTAAAAAAAATCTCTAAGTATTTTAAAAATTATTTTTCTTAGTTGAATGGTTTCCCTCTTTTTCAGTTTTGGGCAAGAGGCCATAGATTTTTGTTTTTTAAGTTTTTATTTTATTTTTTTAAGATTTTATATATTTATTAGAGAGAAAGAGAGCTCGAGCACCAGTTGGGGGGAAGGGCAGAAGGAGAGGGAGAAGCAGACTCCCCGCTGAGCATGGAGCCCAATGAAGGGCTCCACCCCAGGACCCAGGCAGACGCTTAACCATCTGAGCCACCCAGGCACCCCTCTTCAATAGGTTTTAATGTATACTATTAAAGTAGAAACAAGCACTTTTGTTATTTGATTTGTGGTTTAAAGTTTTCGGATGCAGTAATATATAGAAGAATATAGAAACATTAATTAGGGGAGATAGGAGAAAAAAATTAAAGTAGTAAGTTTTGCCTCATATGTTTGTAGACCAAATAATAAAATCTTGCATTTTATATTGTGCCTTCCCAAGGGAGTTCAAAATCATGGAAATTACTGTTCTAATTTTCTCAGTTATATGATTTGATAAAATGAATTTTGCATATGATTAGTTGTGTGTGCTTGGACTTTGAAGGAATAAACTTTTAGTACATGCTGCAACTAAAAAGTTTAGTAGATTTTTATTCAAATGCAAATTAGGAATAGAACAGTGGTTTAAATAACATGAATAATGAGTCTTATCAACCAGTTAAGCCTTAAAGATGAGTAGGCTAGGTACCTTTTCACTTAATTCTGTTTTCTTATAAAATAAAACATTTAAGGGGCATCTGGGTGGCTCAGTTGGTTAAGCGACTGCCTTCGGCTCAGGTCATGATCCTGGAGTCCCGGGATCGAGTCCCGCATCGGGCTCCCTGCTCGGCAGGGAGTCTGCTTCTCCCTCTGACCCTCCCCCCTCTCATGTGCTTTCTCTCTCTCTCTCTCTCTCAAATAAATAAATAAAATCTTTAAAAAAATAATAAAAATAATAAAAAAATAAAACATTTAAATTATCCCACAAAGTCCACGTTAAGATAATTTGACTTCTTAAAGCCATAAAACCAGGGTGCCTGGGTGGCTCAGTCAGTTAAGCATCTGCCTTCGGCTCAGGTCTTGCTTCCAGGGTCCTTGCATCTAGCCCTTAGTCCGTCAGGCTCCTTGCTCAGCCAGGCTCCTTGGTCAGCAGAGTCTGCTTCCCCCTCTCCCTCTGCCCTTCCCCTTGCTCATGCTTGTGCCCTTTCTCTCTCTCTCTTAAATAAAATCTTAAAAAAAAAAATACGTAAAACCTATGCTCTTTAGGTGCATCAGTTATCATCACACTAACTTTGAGTTAGCAGTTATTATTACATTGTAAAGGTTTTATACCAACCGTTTTTTATAGTTTTTCCATATTTTCCTTCTAAACTGTTTATGCTGAATCTGTTTCCATTCTGCAGTAGTACAAACGATGTATACATGTTTTTGCTTGACTAAAAACCAAATTTCTCAGTGAATTCTTCCTTCTTGAGGCTATTTTTTAAATGTGGTCTTCAGATAGCCTAAATATGGTTGTTTGGATCTTGGCAAGCAAAAATAGTTGGGCAGGAGACCATTATCTTTTAGAGTTTTAACAAGCTGATTCTAATTTGTTCTGGTCTTTCAGATGCACCCGCTACTACCACTTCAATAAAACAGAAAAACCTTAGTTTTTAATACGTACTTATTCTAAATCTGGTCAAAATTTTGAAGAAGCATTCATTTTTATCATGATAGATCACCATAGTGGACTCCTTTTGTACTTTAAACAAATTTTTACAGTTGTTTTTCCTGGCTCAGCATACTTTCTTAAAGGAATTGTTTAAGCTGCACATGTTGATCATATTAATTCGGGTGTTTTGGCTGTAAAGTGGCTCTACCATTTTCTGACTTTTGTTGTTGTTGCCTAGGTGTTATATGAACTTCCCACCAACACGCAGTGGTGCTTTGATATTCAGTGGTGTCCCAGAAATCCTGCTGTCTTATCAGCTGCTTCCTTTGATGGGCGTATCAGTGTTTATTCTATCATGGGTGGGAGCGCAGATGGCTTAAGGCAGAAACAAGTTGACAAGGTAATAGAAAGTGTTAAAATTTTCAATCATAACATTTGAAAAATACCATCTTATTGTTTAATTATTTTGAAAATGACTTCACTAATCAGTGCTACTGCTTAATTGGATAATTGTGATAAAAATATTTCATGGGTATAACTTGAAAACATGTAACATAATCTCATATAAATTACAAATTCTCATGTTATTATATTTTTTAGCTTTCATCATCTTTTGGAAATCTTGATCCCTTTGGCACAGGACAGCCCCTTCCTCCATTACAAATTCCTCAGCAGACTGCTCAGCATAATATAGTGTTGCCTCTGAAGAAGCCACCCAAGTGGATCCGAAGACCTGTTGGTGCTTCCTTTTCAGTAGGTGGATTTGTGTTTTTATGGTCCATAAGCACAAAGGACTTCCCATAGTAAAGTGTTCTTATAGGATCACTCAGATGGAAGAAGATTGAGATGTGTCGGTAGGTTTTTCATCATTCAAAATGGTTTCTCAGGAAAAATGGGACCTTCTCTTTTTTGTTTTTATTTTAAATTGTGGTAAAATATAAATAACATAAAATTTATTACCATTTTAACCATTTAGAAATATACATTTCGGTGGCATTAAGTACATTTACATTGTTGTGTAACCTTCACACTGTCCATCCCATTATTAAACTTACCTTCCTTCTCTATCTCTCCTTCCTTCAATCTTTTTTTTCTTTTTTTCTTTGGAGGAAGGTATATCTGTGTATCGTCCTTCCTTCTCTTTATTCCTTCCTTCTAGCTTTTTTTTTTTAATTGCCAATTTCTTTTCTTTTTTATGTTAAAAAACATGTAGCATAAATTTACCATTTTAACCCTTTTTAAGTGTACAGTACAGTATGTTAACTATATACACTTGTTGTGCAACAGATCTCCAGAACTTTTTTGTCTTGCAGAACTAAAACTCTTTTCCAGTTGAACAACTGCTCATCTTTCCCTTCCCTAGCCCCTGGTAATCACATTCTACTTTCTGTTTCTATGAGTTTGACAACTTTAGATACCTCATATAAATGGAATCATGCAATATCTGTCTTTTTGTGATTGTTTTGTTTCACATCGCGTAATGTCCTCAAGGTTCATCCATGTTGCTGTGTATGACAAGATTTCCTACTTTTAAAAGGCTGAATAATAGTCTACATTTTCTTTATCCATTAATTTATCAATGGACATTAAAGTTGCTTCCACCTCTTGCTAGTGTGAATAATGCTACAAAGAACATTTGTGTGCAATTATGTCTTTGAGATCCTATTTTCAATTCTTTTGGGTATATACCCAGAAGTGGGATTGCTGGATCTTATATGGTAATTCTATTTTTAATTTTTGAGGGACCTCCATACTGTTTCCCATAGTGGCTGCACCATTTTACATTCCCATCAACAGTGCACACGGGTTCTAATTTCTCTACATCCTCAGTAACACGTGTTATTTTCTGGTTTTTTAGATAACAGTCATCCTAATGGATATGAAATTATATCTAATTGTGGTTTGATTTGCATTTTCCTAATGATTAGTGACATGGAGCATCTTCTCATGTATCTGTTAGCCATTTGTATGTCATCTTTGGAGGAATGTCTGTTCAAGTCTTTTGCCCATTTTTTTAATCAGGTTGTTTGGGGTTTTTTGTTATTGAGGTGTAGGAATTCTTTATATATTCTGAATGTTAACTCTTTACCAGATAAATGACTTGCAAATATTTTTCTCCTATTCTGTAGCTTTTTTACTCTGTTGATTGTTTCCTTGGCTGTGTAGAAGACTCATTTGTCTATTTTTGCTTTTGTTGCCTGTACTTTGGTATTATATCTATATCATTGCCATATTAATGTCCTCAAACTTCAGCTTAGAAAACTCTGGTTATTCCTATAGACCAGAAAGAAGAAATAAAGTCCTTTCCTAAATATTTTCAATTTCACTACTGTTTTTAAGTCTTGCGTAGAAGAGTCCACCTGTCCAGTGTTGGGTTACTTTCTTCATACAACCTACAGGTACAATAAAACTTCATTAGTAATATTAATAGCTAAAATGTATTTATTTACTGTGTGCCAGCCACTGTTCTAAGCATTTTGCATATAGTAACTCATTAAATTCTCACAACTGCTTATAAAATAGCTACCACTATTACCCCCATTTTGTAGATAGAAAGGAGGAGAGAAGTTAATAACTTGTCTAATCTTACACTTATAAAGATTTTAGCTATTCTCCTGCCAGTCTAATCAGATGCCTACTGTACATAATGATGAGAGTGAGTCTCTTGGTAATAATGCCCAAAACTGAGGTACTAAACTTATATTATTTGGGGCACCCTGTGGCTCAGTCGGTAGAGCGTGTGACTCTTGATCTCGAGGTCATGAGTTCAAGCCCCACATTGGGGGAGAGATTACTTAAAAAATAAAAATTTTAAAAAAGCTTATATTATTCAGCTTCTCCATCATCATAACAGAATTTATACACATCATAGAATTATATATATTCACCTTTATCAAAACTGAATGAATGATCTCCTCTGCAGTTACTATTGAGTTCTTACTATCATTCTTCTATTAGTCAAGCTCAGAACTTTTTTTCAATCTCTTATATTTTTTTCGATCTCTTATATTGCTCTCTTTATAAATCTCTTGGATTTAATTCTTCCTTTAACTTTGCTGTTACTCTGCCTAATTCTTCATCTTTTCACACTGAACTGTTATATGATTGCCTGTCTATTGCTTGTCTATTCCCCCTCCAATCTATACTACATCTCTAGATTAATCTTCCTAAGATAGACCTTTGATTATGTCACTCATAAACCCATTTTTTGGATTTAATTAATTAATCTTCTCATCCCTCCTGTTTAGTTTTCTCTACTATCTCTACTCCTGCCTTGGAATCTTTTCCTTTGTTTATGACTTCCCATTTTTTTTACTGAATACTAACCATTCATCCAGTTAGTTCCTTCCTTCCCTAAGTAACTAAAACAATTATTATTATAAAATTGTATATGTATAGGTTTAAAAGAAAACCAAAATGTGCAGGAAAGATCCCCCCAAATACAAGCTTCTTGAGGACAGACTGTCTAGTTCACAGGTGTGTTTCCAGTGCCTAGAATGGTCCCTGACAAATAGACGGTGTTCACTATATATTTATCTTAGGAATGAGAAGTGAACGTCTTTCCCTTCCCCTCACTAGTGTTGGAGTATTATAAAGACAATAAATAACACTCTGCTCTTTCCCATATGAGTTTAGAACCAAGTAAGAGAGATGGAGAATCGAAGTATCAGCTTTAGTGCTGCCATAAGCTAGATTGGAGGCTACAGTTTAGATGTCTAATCACAGTGGGCCTTGTAACAAACTAGAACATAGAAGACTCTGTGAGAGCTGGGCTGTTTTGTTTGCCTCTATATCCCCAGGATCTGATTTAATAAACATGTTTTTAGCTTTACGTCTGTATTAGGCTGCCTTACTAACCTAGTTACAGGCAAATCTAGGTACTGTAGGGCTTTCCTTGAAGGTGCAGGCAGCTTATCCACATGGACTATTGCTCTAGGCGGGAAGACAGCTATAAAAAGAAGCCCTGAAGAGCTGATGTAAGCATGCTGCATTTCTTTCCTGAAGAACGGCAGGCAGTCCTCTCCCAGGACAGTGTGAAGGACAGAGAAAGGCTGGAAGTGTTCCTCCTCTGTTAGTTCCTCTTACGGAGTGTAAGGAAAATGCCCTCTCTGTGAACACGAGGGGTAGAATGTCAGTGTCCTCAAATATCTTTCGGTTATGTGTTCTTTTTGTGATTATCTTTATAAATGTAAATAATTTACCAAAACATCCGTGTCTCAATGTATCAACTTCATATGGTACTAATTGAAACTCTTCTATTCAATATTAAATTAGTGCATTTATATACTTCCTTCCAGTTTTTCCAATTTTTTCCTTTCCAAATGTTTTATTTCTGCCAACTTTTGTAAATTACATTATTTTTATATTGTTAAGATATTTAAGTTTTCCATATTTGTTTTGGTTGGTTTGAAAAAATGATGACTGGGCGCCTGGGTGGCTCAATTGGTTAAGCGACTGCCTTCAGCTCAGGTCATGATCCTGGAGTCCCTGGATCAAGTCCCGCATCGGGCTCCCTGCTCAGCAGGGAGTCTGCTTCTCCCTCTGACCCTCCCCCCTCTCATGTACTCGCTCTCTCTCATTCTCTCTCTCTCAAATAAATAAATAAAATCTTTAAAAAAAAAAAGAAAAAATGATGACTGACAAGAAGCACTTACATAATTTTTTATGCTGCTTTTTTTATTTTTATAATTAAATTTAAATTCAATTAATTAACATGCACTTACATTATTATAATTATATAATACTATAATATTATTACACAGAACCAAGTAAATGAATAAGCATAATCCTTTTGTGAAACACAGTTTAGGTATTACTTCTGGGGGGTGCAGTTTTCACCAGCTTCCCTAAACGTGGGGAAACCCAGTTGCCCTTAAGCTGTGAAGTTCATATGATGTGTGGTATTATCTGCATCTCATTTAGAACTTACAGGTGCCTGTTGTGTCCAGTTTTATTCTCATGTTAAATTCCTTAAGGATAGTGGTTTATGTTTTGTTGGTATTTCAGTTTACATAAAAACAATAATCCTTATACAAAAATTACTGATTATAAAGAACCAGATTTCGTCCTGTGTTTCCTTCTTTACCTATATTTATTTGTATAGATATATTAATCGGATAATAACTTGCTATATACAAGATACTGGGTACTGTAGGAGATAAAAGAATAAAATAGATACAGAACCACAATCCTTATAAGTACAGGGGAGGCAGAACTTTGCATCTGCCCTCCTGGGGTTTTCACCTGGACCTGAGAATTAAATTGATATAAGACAAATTAACAGGAGAAAAGCATACAGATTTTTATGTATACCTGGGCCCCCATTGGGAAATGAAAACACAAACAAGTGGCAAAATCTAAGTGCTTATATAGTAGGTTGAAAAAAGAACGGCAGTTGTGGAAAAGTAACTAAAATATTTAGAGAGACTAAAGGGAGGTAATTGTTATTTAACTAGGTCTGTTTGTACAGATTTCTCTCCCCTCTGGTGATAAGAATGTTTCTTTCCCCCTGGTATAGAGAGGGCAGCTCTCACATGGGAGTTGCATCTCCTGCTTTCAGGAAGAAAAGAGGAGGTCAGGGTGCCCTTCTTTCCTGCTGTTTTTCAAGTAGTCCTTAGCTCAAAAGAGTCCTTATGCCAAATGGCACATTTTGGAGGGGCATATTCTGCCACCCTTTAAAACTTAGAGCCGAGAACAGAAGGTGAGGCAAATACATATAAGCTAGTAGTTGAATCAAAAGAAATCTATAATATATGGAGGGTGTCCGAGGTGGAAGAGGTGGCATTTGCCTGGGCCTTGAAGAGAAGTAACGTTGAGTATGTGGAAGTTAGTAAAAACAAGTAGGTGAGAAACTGTGGGGCACAGTAAATAGTACATTTTATCTAGAAGGTAGGTGGTATGAAGAAGAATAGTGATCGAAGGCTGGGGTCAGATTGTGGAGTATGGGAGACCGTATCAGCTAATTTGATCCAAAGTGAGACCATAGTTCTTTCCATTAGCAGGTTTTTCGGCCTTCTCCTTGTGGTTCAAGCTGACTTTGTTCATTTTTTCTTCCATAGTTTGGAGGCAAGCTGGTTACCTTTGAGAATGTCAGAATACAGGCCCAGCAGGGAGCTGAGCAGCAGCAACAGCAACACCATGTGTTCATCAGTCAGGTGGTAACAGAAAAGGAATTCCTCAGCCGATCGGACCAACTTCAGCAAGTCGTGCAGTCGCAAGGATTTGTCAGTTACTGTCAGAAAAAGATTGATGCTTCTCAGACTGAGTTTGAGAAAAATGTATGGTCCTTTTTGAAGGTAAAGTTGAGATTAAAACAATTTCGTTATCTGCAAATTTAACTATTCCCATTATATTCTCAAGCTGTTCTTATGAAAAAAATTATTGCAAGATTGTGAGTTCAGGAGCTTCCTGATGACATTAAAAAAAACCTTATGAAAGCACATGACCATAGTTTTATGACAAGAGTTCTTCCCTCTCTGCTTTGAAGAGCCTAATATGAAGTACTTTTTTTCATAAGTGAAAAACGACATAATAGTAACAATATTTAATTTCTGAGTAGATCCAATTAAGGCAAATGGGAAAAGAGGGAAGAGTTAGAGGGGAGAAAGGTTGGAGGCATTTCTCATTCCTTTTACTGAGTTGCATTTATGACAATAGGAAATAAGAGTTTTCTGGTTGGTCATTTTTCCTCCACTGGAATGTCTGTTTCTTGATACTGAATTTTCCAAAGAGATCTTAAATACAATAAGGTTAAATTATAAAATTATAG
Source organism: Phoca vitulina (assembly GCF_004348235.1). NCBI lineage: Eukaryota > Metazoa > Chordata > Mammalia > Carnivora > Phocidae > Phoca > Phoca vitulina. The sequence goes on along the minus strand of NW_022589706.1, from coordinate 61,522,718 downwards.
AATTTTATATTTTGTAATTATTAATTTGGGGAAAGAGTTTTAGGACATTGAGTGTTCCAAAGAGTGTCACGTTGTATGCATGCATATAACCACTGGACATGAGTTAGCTTGTATTTACAAAAATTATAGTTTAAAAGTAAGCTTTGGGGCGCCTGGCTGGCTCAGTCAGTAGAGCATTCGACTCTTGATCTCAGGGTCATAAGTTCAAGCCCCACAGTAGGCATGGAGCTTACTTAAAAAATAAAAAGTAAGCTTTATTCAACAAGGATAATTAATTACTAGTATACTTACTATTTTAAGAAGTAACCTATTAAAGGAAACTATTTTGGGGATGCTTTCTTACACTGAGCCTTCTACGTAATAGATATAGAAAGCTTTTGTTGGTAACAGTAGACTTTAGTAGACTTTAGTAGACTTTATTTTTGATAATTTTTAATAATTCTACTTGGAATTTGATCAAGTAATTAAAAATTTAAAGGCAGAAAAAAAATTTAAAGGCAGGGCTTTATTTCAAGATTATGTCTTCTTTAAAGGTGAACTTTGAGGATGATTCTCGGGGAAAATACCTTGAACTTCTAGGATACAGAAAAGAAGACCTAGGAAAGAAGGTAAATATCTGCGAAAGTTAAAAGGCTGTGCTTATGCAAGTAAAATATTTATGTAGCCTAAGTGTTCTTTTTATAAACTTCTATACAGATAATCTCAAATCACTCAATAAATATTTAATAAGAATTTGTGTTTGATTGCCAGAATTCCAAATACATATTATTAAATGTGTAATTCCACCTTGTACCTGGATTTAAAAACTGCCAGAACCACCTTGACTCCAAACTTGATTTAAAGAGCTGTGTCGTATCAGATAGAATTGGGTCTTGAAAGATAAGAGGCTATCAACTTCAAACATTGGAAATAACACTTGGATTTTAAGAGGGTGCATAACCAATGGCCCCGGGGGAAAAGAAAACGAGGGAACTGTTAGAGACCACCCCGTGTTCACTACAGCTTAAGTGATGAAAAATAGAGTACTGGTTCAGATTACCACAGTTTTCTACCCTCGCTATTCATGCCTTTAGCCCACATTCCCAAACTCTGTATGGAGTTTGTCCAGCTGACAAATAGCTAGTAAATATTTTGGAACGAGGGCAATTTATTGTACTGAACCTGAATAAACAAAAGTCCAACTGAGTCACGTAATATTTTAACTTAGAAAAAGATTCCCTTTTAAAAAGAGAAAGTCGTATTCCAGTTTTACAGTTTTGGGCTTCATTATTATTCATTCCACAATATTGACATGAACAGCACAAAAACTCTCTGACTTTGGAAACATTGAAGGAGGTATTTTAGATTCTTTGTGTAATTTGTATTAGCCCTTTGTTCTTTGAAAGTGACTGAAGTTTTCTGAAGCATTGAAGATTGCCACATACGGCGTACAGCTTAGATACTGCATACTCTGAGCAGTGCCAAGCACGTTGAAGATGTCACATCACAGGCCCACTGCTTATTGGCTGTGTGTCTTTGCTCATTCCTTTAGTTTTTTTATATTTAATTTTATTACTAGTCTGAACTTCTTGGTGCTATAACTTTTATAGGTTTGTAAAAGGTTAATATGAAAGTTTTACTAAATACCTAATAGCAAAAATGAGGAAAAAGAATCTGATTGTCAAAATACTTCTAATAGCAGTTCTCTCAGTAGTGAGTACTTCAAGAAATTTTTTTTAATTAATTATAGTTATTTAAAGGAAAGTAGAAGAAAACGTGCTTGTTTTGAGGTTAAGTTTGTGATTGAATAGCAGATTTTAGTCTTTCCTTAAACACCCCATCCCCAATCTGAACTTTGGTGGATTTTTGCCAATGAAAATGGAGAAAGAGGTGAGCATTTGCTATATGCCTTGAAATAGAATTCCATGTAGTAGGTGAGTTGTTGTTTTTATTTCAGATTGCTTTGGCCTTGAACAAGGTGGATGGACCCGATGTGGTAAGAAGGCCTTTAAAAATAGCTACCTTCCAAAATTTGGTTTAGGTCATAACACAGAAGGAAATGTAATTTAAGAAATGTGTGTTTTATTGCTTTACAGTGTAAAAATAAATGCTGATTGTAGATATTTTAATAAGTGAATTCTCATTTTAAAATAGTATAAGTTTAGCTGGTAGAGAGTATTCATTCCTTTCTCTTGATGGTACTTGAATTTTGCAAAAGAGGAAAAACAGTATCACTGACTGCTCAGATACTTAAGGTTAAGATCTTTGTTCCTGGGGGACATTTGGTAGGAAAAAAAGGAAGGTCTTAGTAGTAATGGCTCTTTGCTTTTCCTCTGATAGTATTTCTTAAATCAGTTTACTTAGTGTTGCTTCTTATGATTAAACTAGCTCTGAATGTTGTTGGTTGGGTCTTTTGTCTTTCTTAGTCACTAATATTCTTTTAATGCTACATTCTTCAACTTCCCTTGTAATTGTTTTGTGTACCAAAGGCTCTTAAAGATTCTGACCAAGTAGCACAGAGTGATGGGGAGGAGAGCCCTGCTGCTGAAGAGCAGCTCTTGGGAGAGGTACTTATTTCTTTCCTTTTTAATTACATTGGGAAAATATGTGATATCTGTTTATCTCACACTGAAATATGGAAAATTTGCATAACTACTTGTTCCAAAGTGAAGTTGGAATATATTGTTTTCTTAGAGATTTTTGGGGTAGGAGTCTGTTTACTTGTTTGACAGAAGTATCATCTATGAAATCTTTAGTTCTTTGACCTAGCTTCTGGATTATGTATTTTAAAATTAACAGTTGACATGAGATTGACTTAATTTGGTCAGATGGATATCAGCATGTCAAAATGAAAAGAGATCTTACTCAGAAATCCACAGTACATTGCATGTAAAGTTAATCTTTTTTCTTGACACGTTAATATTTAGGGCCTGCTATCAGTGGCAGAGGCTTCTAGATTAGTCTTGAACTTTGAATCCAGGCATAGAATTTTTCACTAAATAAACTGTCATGATTTACTGATTGTCATGATAAATGTGTCACGAGTTGTAGTTGACAATTTTTATAACCCGTTAAAAAGAGTCCTTGAACACAGAGTTGTATCATTAATTTTTTTCCTTTTGTTTTTCTGGTTTTTTTTTTTAACCATTACTAAATAATTCTGTACTTTTCTTGCTTTCTAGTTATATTTCATCTTGGAAAATTAATCAACAAGTTCTTGTTTCTCATCTCATCTTTGACTTTTTCATTGTTCTTTCTGATATGGAAATACCCTGACTATAGAATGTTTCTTATAATCCTTAGCTAAGTTATAAGAATAATTCATCAGTAAATTTAGACTTTTACAAGATAATTATTAAAAAACACTTTCCATAGAAGTAGATCTAACATTTATTTAACCTGAGAATAAAGAATATGAGTAAAATCTTTGTAAAAATTTGAACTAATTTTGGTAATACCTATTCAGAATTGTAGGATACATTGAAGGAATGTACTTTCATCTATGTACAACTAGATTAACTATGTATTATCAAATAGAGGACCATTTGGAAATACACCTATGAATTAATAGATCAGAATAATATGTACTTAACAAAACGGTAGTCACCAATGTGTACTTTCAGAGTATTTGAAAAAATTTTGTTTAGGGAGGTAAAATCTTCCCCTTTACCTTGATGATGCTATTTATCAGATATAGTAATTTATACATTGAAAATACTCAACATGTAATAAGCTATTTTTTTCAGCCTTATATTTCAGAAGTCCATGAATAAGGGTTTATTAATTGTTTCTTCAAAGACAAATTTGAAAAATTGTGAGTTAAAAAAAAAAAGAAAAGGTTTTTTAGTTAAGTTAGTGAATATAATCAGATCAGTATCTGATTATTTATTAATGTGAATAACTTAAGCTCTAAAATTTTTTTATTTGAGCTTTCAAAAAAGTTCTAAAATGCTTCTCTTTGGTTAGGGAAAGAATTAAGGTTATGGTTATTCTCCTGTAATAGTATTAACTAATTAAGCATTATTTACAGATGATGCTATGCTGTGCCCTGCACTAAAATTCCCCAATCCAAAAATGCCCCTGACTTTGAATACTAGGCACTCACATTCAGATGTGTAGGTAACGCGATCACAGAAGATAGGTATTTTATCTCATGCAAGACAGCTATGTTTTTCTTTCAGAATTTCTCTGTAATCTCTGATACAGTTTATTTTTGTCTTCTTGTGAATTTTTATACATAGAAAGCATTTAAACTATTTTCCAGCAATATGCCTTCCTTATGTTTCTTTTCTTCTAAAGAAAGAAAATATAGAATTTCTTTTTACTCAGTCTTACAGGTAGTCTCAGGAGTTTATAACAGAACTGTGTATCTTTTTACCAGACCAACCTGCTATTGCAGGTATGACTAATTTAAGAGAATACAAAATCTGCAATTGAATTTGAGTATATTCATATAGTCTTTTATGTAGCATTTGTACAAGGGCACCAGGTGATTTTTTTTTTCAAGACTGGTTCAATTAAAATAAAAAGACCTTATAACTAAACCTAATGATTGGACAGAAATTTTTAGACATGTAGAAAATTTTAGATGTATAGCAGCAGGGTTGTTTTAAAATCTAAATATGGTAAAATTAAAAACGTGTATTTTGCATGTTTCAGGCTATTCTTAATTGAAGTATCTAAGAAAACAAAGATTCTTCAGTAATTTCTGAGTTACCAGTAATAGATTATATACCCTTAAGGTTTTTTTTAACATTATTCCTGATAACCTTGTATTTTATTTATGATTGTATAATGGGAGTTAACACTTAGGAAAGTCTTGGATCTGAGAACTTTTCTGGAATACTTGGTATGTCATTTAGTTAGTAGGTGAATAATCATATATAAATCTTGTTTTGCTAGTAAATTATTCCAGTTTCATTCTGGCTAAATTGCTGTTCTTTCCATCTCTTTAGTGCATTAAAGAGGGAAAACAAGAATCTGAATTTCTACCATCAGCAGGAGGAACATTTAACATCTCCATCAGTGGCGGTAAGTACCTATTTCATTTTGATTTTTAGCTATTTGAAAGCAAATAGTCCCTAAGTTTAGGTTACAAATGTTTTGTCGCAAGTGGTAGAGGGTTGAAAAGAAGAACTCAGTTATTTAGTATATGTAATCGGTCTCTTGGAGATAGTGGTATGTTCTGACATCTCTGTGATAAACAACTGTATAACAATCTCTATTACTCCAGTTTAAAGAATCTGAAAGATGTGTTATTTTACCTGATTTTACTTACATGCATCTCAGTATATTTCCATAGACCTCAAAAACTTTTGTTAGAAATTAATCCACTAGTAATATTCAGAAGTTAGCATTGTTTTTTCCTTTGTGTGTACATGTAAAAATCGATATGTATAGGATTTTTTCTTGTAACAAAAACTTTATTTAACTTGGATGTATTATTTCCTCATTGCAGATATTGATGGTTTAATTACTCAGGCTTTGCTGACGGGTAACTTTGAGAGTGCTGTTGACCTTTGTTTACATGATAACCGCATGGCTGATGCCATTATATTGGCCATAGCAGGTGGACAAGAACTCTTGGCTCAAACGCAGAAAAAATATTTTGCAAAATCCCAAAGCAAAATTACCAGGGTATGTTATTTTAAAAATAGATAAACTGTAACACCTGTTATAACACTTATAAAAGCAATACAGTCTTACTAAAGATAACTGAAATGCAAAAAACAGTAAAGAACAAAAAACCCAGTCATAATTCCTTGAACCAGAAATAGTTATTGTCGATGGTTTGGCACTGTTACTATTTTTATTTTTTGTACTTTGTGTATGTAACTTTTTTAATGAAAAGTACTTTTCATTTTTTTATTGTAGAGAAGTTAGAATATAGAAAAATATAAAGATAAAAATTTTAATTTTAAAATTCTGATTCTTCCATCAAATTGGTACATACCCTTTGTACCTCTTTATGTATTTGTAGAATTTTTAAAAACAGAATCAGGCCCATATATGTGTATATATGTGTGTAGTTTTGCTTATAGATATTGCCACTTACATTGTAAATGGTTTACCATTTCATTAAAGAGTCTTACAAAAATTTTTAATTGCTCTATAATGTTTTATAGTAAGGATATATTATTTCTCTTCCTTTTGAGGTGTTTAGGCAGTTTCTAATATTTTCCTAATACAGGTAAGATAGTGATAAACATCTTTGTTGTGCCCAAGGATTTTATGTGATTTCTAACTATTTAATGAGGCTGTAAGTCCTAGGAAAGGAATTTTTGGTGCAGAGAGTCTGAACATTTTTAAGGCCCTGCTTAATGTTACTAAATTTCTTTCCATAAAAGTTGTCTCAGTGTTCAGTCCTGTCAGCATTGGTTGCTGTCAGTCTCCCCTGCCTTATCTTATGTCACTCCCTCCCTTTTATCTTTCAGCCACACTGGCTGCCTTTCAGTTCCTCAGACACTCTGTGTGCCTTTCTCCCTTGGGACTTTGCACCTCGTGTTCCCTTGCCCTGGAATGTCATTTTTTTTTTCTTTTCTTTTTTTTGTTTTAATTTAAATTCTAGTTAGTTAACATACAGCATAATACTAGTTTCAGGTGTACAATTTAGTGATTCAGCACTTCCATACAATACCTGGTGTACTCCTTAATCCCCATCACCTATTTCATCCACCTTCCCTCTGGTAACCATCAGTTTGTTCTCTGTAGTTAAGAGTCTCTTCCTTGGTTTGCCTCTCTCTCTTTTTCCCTTTTGCTTATTTGTTTTGTTTCTTAAATTCCACATATGAGTGAAATCATATGGTATTTGTCTTTCTCTGACTGACTTATTTTGCTTAACATAATACTCTTTAGCTCCAGCCACATCATTGCACATGGCAAGATTTCATTCTTTTTTTATGGCTCAGTAATATTCCATTGTCTGTATATACCACCTCTTCTTTATCCATTCATCAGTCAGTGGACAATTTGGGCTCTCCATAATTTGGGGATTGTTGATAATGCTGCTAAAAACATCAAGGTGCATTTATCCCTTCAAATCAGTATTTTTGTATCCTTTGGGTAAATACCTAGTAGTGCAATTGCTGGATCATAGGCTAGTTCTATTTTTAACTTTCTGAGGAACCACCATTCTGTTTTCCACAGTAGCTGCACCAGCTTGCATTCCCACCAACAGTGCATGAGGGTTCCCCTTTTTCCACATCCTTGCCAACATCTGTTGTTTCCTGTGTTGTTAATTTTGGCCATTCTGACAGGTGTGAGGTGATAGCTCATTGTAGTTTTGATTTGTATTTCCCTGATGATGAGTGATGTTGAGCATCTTTTCATGTGTCTGTTAGCCATCTGTCTTCTTTGGAAAAATGTCTATTCATGTCTTCTGCCCATTTTTTTTTTTTTTTTTTTTTTAAGATTTTATTTTTATTGATTTGACAGAGAGAGAGATAGCGAGAGCAGGAACACAAGCAGGGGGAATGGGAGAGGGAGAAGCAGGCTTCCTGCCGAGCAGGGAGCCCGATGTGGGACTCGATCCCAGGACCCTGGGATCATGACCTGAGCCGAAGGCAGACGCTTAACGACTGAGCCACCCAGGCGCCCGCTTCTGCCCATTTTTTAATTGGATTATTTGGGGGGGATTGAGTTATATCAGTTCTTTATATATTTTGGATACTAACCCTTTATCAGATATGTCATTTGCATGTATCTTCTCCCATTCCATGGTTGCCTTTTAGTTTTGTTGATTGTCCTTCGCTGTGCAGAAGGTTTTTATTTTGACGAAGTCCCAATAGTTTATTTTTGCTTTCGTTTCCCTTGCCTCAGGAGACATATCTAGAAAGAAGTTGCTACAGCCTATGTCGAAGAGGTTACAGCCTGTGTTCTCCCCTAGGATTTTTATGGATTCTTGTCTTATATTTAGGTCTTTCATCCATTTTGAATTTATTTTTGTGTATGGTGTAAAGAAGTGGTCCAGTTTATTCTTTCGCATGTTGCTGTCCAATTTTCCCAACACCATTTGTTGAAGAGACTTTTTTTTGCCATTGGATATTCTTTCCTGCTTTGTCGAAGGTTAGTTGACCATATAGTGGTAGGTTCATTTCTGGATTTTCTGTTCTATTGATTTATATATCTGTTTTTATGCCAGTACCATACTGTCTTGATGACTACAGCTTTGTAATATACCTTGAAGTCTGGAATTGTGATGCCTCCAGCTTTGCTTTTCTTTTTCAAAATTGCTTTGGCTATTCAGGGTCTTTTGTGGTTCCATACAAATTTTAGGATTATTGTTCTAGCTCTGTGGACAATGCTGTTGGTATTTTGATAGGGATTATGTTAAATGTATAGATTGCTTTGGGTAGCACAGACATTTTAACAATATTTGTTCTTCCAATCCATGAACATGGAATATCTTTCCATTTCTTTGTGTCATCTTCAATTTCTTTCATCAGTGTTTTATAGTTTTCAGAGTACAGGTCTTTTACCTCTTTGGTTAGGTTTATTCCTAGGTATCTTACTATTTTTGGTGTAGTTGTGAATGGGATTGATTCCTTAATTTCTCTCTCTACTCCCTCATTATTGGTGTATAGAAGTGCAACAGATTTCTTTACCTTGATTTTGTATCCTGTGGCTTTACTAAATTCCTGTATCAGTTCCAGCAATTTTTTGGTGGAATCTTTGGGTTTTCTGCATAGAGGATCATGTCATCTGCAAATAGTTAAAGTTTGACTTCTTCTTTGCCAATTTGGATGGCTTTTATTTCTTTTTGTTGTCTGATTGCTGAGGCTAGGACTTCCAGTACTATAATGAATAAAAGTGGTGGGAGTGGACATCCTTGTCTTGTTCCTGACCATAGAGGAAAAGCCCTCAGTTTTTCCCCATTTAGGATGATATTACCTGTGAGTTTTTATATATGGCCTTTATTATGTTGAGGTGTGTTCCCTCTAAACCTACTTTACTGAGGGTTTTTATCATGCATGGATATACCTTGTCAAATGCTTTTTTCTGCATCTACTGAAAGGATCATATGGTTCTTATCCTTTCTCTTATTGATATGATGTATCATATTGGTTAATTTGCGAATATTGAGCCACCCTTGCAACCAGGAATAAATCCTATTTGATCATAATGAATGATTTTTTTTTTAATGTATTGTTGGATTCAGTTTGCTAGTATTCTGTTGAAGATTTTTTGCATCTATGTTCATCAGAGATACTGGCCTGTAGTTATTTTTTTTTTTTAAGATTTTATTTATTTTTTTTTTGAGAGAGAGAGTGTGTGAGCGGGAGGAGGAGCAGAAGGAGAGGGACAGTCAGACTCTGCGCTGAGCACAGAGCCCTACATGGGGCTCGATGTCACAACCCTGAGATCACGACCTGAGCTGAAACCAAGAGCCGGATGCTCAACCGACTGAGCCACCCAGGCGCCCCTATAGTTCTTTTTTGTGGTGTCTTTATCTGATTTTGGTATCAGGGTAATGCTGGCCTCATGGAATGAATTGGAAGTTTTCTTTTCTGTTTTTTGGAGTAGTTTGAGAAGAATAGGTATTAACTCTTCTTTAAATGTTTGGTAGAATTTGCCTGTTAAGCCATCTGGTCCTGGACTTTTGTTTTTTGGGAGTTTTTTGCTTACTGAATCAGTTTCATTGCTGGTTATTGGTCTGTTCAAATTTCCTATTTTCTATTTCTTCCTTTTTCAGTTTTGGTAATTTATGTTTCTAGGAGTTTACCTATTTCTTCTAGGTTGTCCAATCTGTTGACATACAGTTTCTCATAATATTCTCTTATAATTTCTTGTATTTCTGTGGTGTTGGTTGTTACTTCTCCTCTCTCATTTGTGATTTTATTTATTTGGGTCCTTTCTCTTTTCTTTTTGATAAGTCTTGCTAGAAGTTTATCAGTTTTGGGGCGCCTGGGTGGCTCAATCGTTAAGCGTCTGCCTTCAGTTCAGCTCATGATCCCAGGGTCCTGGGATCAAGCCCTGCATCGGGCTCCCCACTCAGCGGGAAGCCTGCTTCTCCCTCTCCCACTCCCCCTGCTTGTGTTCCCTCTCTCACTGTGTCTCTCTCTGTCAAATAATTAAATAAAATCTTTAAAAAAAAAAAAAGTTTATCAGTTTTATTAATGTTTTCAAAGAACCAACTCCTGGTTTCATTGATCTGTTCTATTGCTTTTTTTAGTTTCTGTATCATTTATTTCTGCTCTAATCTTTATTATTTCCTTCCTTTTGCTGGCTTTAGGCTTCATTTGTTGTTCTTTTTCTAGCTTCTTTTAGTGTAAGGTTAGGTTGCTTATTTGAGATTTTTCTTGCTTCTTGAGGTAGGCCCGTATTTCCCTCTTAGAACCACTTTGCTGCCTCCGAGAGGTTTTGGACCATTGTGTTTTCATCTTCATTTGTTTCCATGTACTTTATTTCTTTTTTTAATTTCCTATTTGACCCATTCATTGTTCAGTAGCATGTTATTTAACCCCCATGTATGTGTGACCTTTCCAGATTTTTTTTTGTGGCTGACTTCCAGTTTAATAGCATTGTGGTCGGAAAAGGTGCATAGTATGACTTCATTCTTTTTATATTTGTTGAGGCCTGTTTTGTAACCTAATATATGACCAATTCTGGAGAATGTTCCATGTGCACTTGAAAAGAATGTGTATTCTGCTGTTTTAGGATGGAATGTTCTGAATATATCTGTAAGTCAGTCTGATCCAGTGTGCCATTCAAAGCTATTGTTTCCTTGTTGATTTTCTGTTTAGATCTGTCCATTGATGTGAGTGGGTTATTAACTACTATTTTTGTCTTATTATCAATTACTCCTGTTGTGTTTGTTATTAATTGTTTTGTATATTTGGGCACTCCCATGTTGGGTGCATAAATATTTACAATTATTATATCTTCTTGTTGGATTGTCCTCTTTATTATTATATATGTCCTCCTTTGTCTCTTGTTACAATCTTTGTTTTAAAGTCTAGTCTGATATTGCTATTCCAACTTTCTTTTGATGTCCATTTGTGTGACAAATGTTTCTCCACCCCCTCACTTTCAATCTGCAGGTATCTTTAGGTCTAAAATGAGTCTCTTATAAGCAGCACATAGATGGGTCTTGTTTTTTATCCATTCTGACACTCCATGTCTTTTAATTGGGGTGTTTAGTCCATTTACATTCAAAATAATTATTGATAGATATGTATTTATTGCCATTTTATTATTGTTTTGTGGTTGCTCCTGGAGATTTTCTCTGATCCTTTCTTGTCTTTTTTTCACATTTTGCTGATTTTTTTTAGTGGTATATTTGGATTTCTTTCTTTTTATTCCTTGCATGTTTTTTAGTGGTTTTTGATCTAGCATTACCATTAGGTTTGTATATAGCCTCTTCTGCATATAGCAGTCTGTATGAAGTTGATGTTAGTTTAAGTTTGAACTCATTCTTTTATCCTCTCCTCCCCATTGTTTATATATGTTATTATATTTTATATCCTTTGTGTGTGTGTGTGTGTGTGAGAGAGAGAGAGAGAGAGAGAGAGTGAGTTCCTTGACTCATTTTTGACTTCTGGGGTATTTAAGATAATTGGATAATTACCTAGTTGTATTCACAGGACAAGGTAAGCCTAGGGTCCTCCTACTCCTCTGCCATCTTCCTGTTTCCTGACCTGTTTTTTTCTTGAGGAAGTTAATTCTGACTTCATATCTCACATGTACTCCATCAGACCAGGTCATGTTTCCCTGTTAAATGTTTTGATAACACCCTATACTTTTCCTTCCCAGCCCATTTATAAAATATGTTTGTTTGATGTTGTTTGAGGAAAAATAATAACCATCTTTTATGTCAGTTGGTTCAAGGATATACTTCACTTTGCTGCTGCTTTATTCTGCATGAAATACTTTGAATAGTAGTTTTGAATGATATGATTGATTAGCCAGAGTTAATTTTTACTAATAGACCAAAGGCTTTTAATTCTCCCTTTATTTTCCTTTCTTAAGCTAATTACTGCAGTGGTGATGAAGAACTGGAAAGAAATTGTTGAGTCTTGTGACCTTAAAAATTGGAGAGAGGCTTTAGCTGCAGTATTGACTTATGCTAAACCAGATGAATTTTCAGCCCTTTGTGGTAAGAAAATGAGCCTTATAGTTATATTTATATTATGTATATGGCATAGCATATTTTAAATAAAATTACTGAGAGGTATTATTAGAAATTTTTGCAAACCAACTAATCACTCCATAAGAAAAAGAAGTTCTCATTTGAATGCTTTTCTCAGAATTATTAACTACATTATTTCTCCATACCTAGTCATTATTTTTAATGATTTTGGTTTCAGGCGGACCAGAGGTGGAATCTTGCCTCTGCCACTTACTAGCTGTCTGACCTAGGAAAGATTACTTTCTAAGCCTTAGTTTATTATTTGTAAAATTGCATGTAATCAGCTTTCACTTAATAAATATTGGCTTGATAGGGGCGCCTGGGTGGCTCAGTCATTTAAGTGCCTGCCTTCTGCTTGGGTCATGATCCTGGGGTCCTGGGATCGAGCCCCACGTCAGGCTCCCTGCTCAGTGGAGAGTCTGCTTCTCCCTTTACCTCTGCTGCTCTCCCTGCTTGTGCTCTCTCTCTCTGTCAAATAAATAAAATATTAGCTTAATAAAATTAGTAATTATAGCATTTGAATGGAAATTACAAATTACCATTAAAGGTCATGACTAGACTGGTGGCTAAGGAATGATACTCCTTATTTGTAAGAACAGAAGCTTTAGGCTGCTGGTATAAGAACAACCAACCATTTGCTACCTTGAAAGCATTATGAGAATATGAAATTTATAAGGTATTAACTTTATTATCATAAGTAATTTATAGTAGTCCTGCCTACCATTGATGTTCATTCCAAATGTGCCATATTGTAGTCTACTACTTACACAGACATCAGATACAATGAAATGGAGTTAAATGTTCATTAGGATTTTTCTGTTCAAATATTGTTCCCATTTATTATTTTTTAATATAATTAATGGAAGTTCATTCTATAGCTAGGTATATAGAATCTTGTCAAGCTGTTTATTATATACAGTTAGTCACACACTTCCATTATTTTAACAAATAAATATTTACTGAGCATTTACATAACAGTGATTTTGTTTTTACTGCTCATTGGTTGTGAAGTTTAATTCATACTTCTGAAAATATTATTGGCCTACTTACAATTTCATATACAGATTGCTTTGAGTATAATCTTATTTTGTTTTCCTCTTGATCTTTAGATCTTTTGGGAACCAGGCTTGAAAGTGAAGGTGATAGCCTCCTGCAGACTCAAGCGTGTCTCTGCTATATTTGTGCAGGGAATGTAGAGAAACTAGTTGCATGTTGGACTAAAGCTCAAGATGGAAGCAGTCCTTTGTCCCTTCAGGTTAGTATCTTTGAAACTTTGTGTTGTCTTTCACCCTGCTTATATTCTAGAAATTGATTCGTTCCAGAAATTCATTGCTTTCACCTTCATTATCTATGTTTTAGAAGTTCTTTTGCTGGATAATTTATGTGTTTTTGTAGCTATATTTGGAGGGACAAAGTATGAAATGATGGAATAGGTAAAATGGGGTCGCAACTGTTTATGAAATCAAGGTTATAATTTGGTAGTTTACTGGGGGAAGCAGATGGCAGTAGCATGAAAACAGCCCTAGAGTTAGTTCTTTTTCCTTATGCTTCTCTCTCGCTGCCTCTGGTGACTCTGTCTGACTTGGGCAAGGAAAGAAGCAATGTGGGCAAGGAATGGGAGGCATCCCCAGTACCAATAGAGAATAGATTAAGATATTCATGGTTAAGGGAAAATGAAAGTAAGAGGTAAATGGAATCCCATATAGCACTACAACCTGGGCAAGAGGGGTAGTAAAAAATATGGGGACTCTTCTCAGCCACTGAGTAACTATATATTTAGAACTTTTTTTCCCAAGCATTTAATCAGCAGAGTCTCATAATATTTCATTCAAGTATATTTCTTTTTCTCTCTGGAAAGAGATTTTCTCAATAGAGTTGTTATTTTAAAGATCCCTCTATTGAAACTAAAAATCTGGTAGGAAATCAAGGCTTTCCTTCTAAGTGCTTCTGAGAAAAAGCACGCTTGCTTCATACTTCTGGATCTGTGTACCTTTGAAGGACAGATAGGTAGGATATTCTTGTGCTTTATACTTGAAGCTCCCCATTATTGAAATAATTGGTATCAAAGAGCAACATGAGAAACTTTGGGTTGAAATAGTAAGCTCATTGGAGGTCACCTCATAGTAGTACTGTTTTTATAGTGTAGCTAGTATGATATTTTTAGTCATAGTTCGTTTTATACCTGCTGGAACCCAGCTTCTGCCTTTGGATATCTGCCTATCACTTTTACTTTGGATATTTGCCTACTTTAGCTCACAAGACAAATATCTGGCAGTTTAAGGATATTTAGAAGGTGGTAACCTACGACTTATCCATGAATAAGAGACCTTCTTCCTCCTTACTTTTTTTCGGTTTACTTAAATTTTGGTCAGCTGTTGCAGATGTTTTTTAGAAAGAGAATAATAAGATGTACTTTTAGTAGGTTTTAGAAACCTTCATAACTCTTTATCTTTTCCTGCTTTCTTTCATATATATTTTGGTATCTTTGTCTGGTTCTCCTTCTCTCTCCCTTCTTTTTCTCATTTAGGATCTTATTGAGAAAGTTGTCATCCTGCGAAAAGCTGTACAACTCACCCAAGCCATGGACACCAATACTGTAGGAGTTCTTTTGGCTGAGAAGATGAGTCAGTATGCCAATTTGTTGGCAGCCCAAGGCAGTATTGCTGCAGCCTTGGCTTTTCTTCCTGAAAACACCAACCAGGTAATTAGAATTGACCATTTTTCTTCTTTTAATATGTGAATAAAGGTGAGTCCAGTAGGTAGCACTCAGTATTAAACATATTGGTAGGTAGAATGTTTTAGAGCAGTTGAATTTCTATCATCTGAGTGTAGGTGAATATTACTGACAATTATTCAAGGATCATTTTAGGTGTAGCCAGACTGTATCAGAGAGATAGGATACTGTTGTTGTATGATAGATCCCTTTCTACTGAGGGGCATACTATTTGAAGAAAATAAATGGGGAAAGGACCAACTTTTTGTTTCTTAAGCCAAATGCTGATTCTTCATACAAGGTTCTTTGTAGGAATCTTCTGTGTTGAAAAGCTATAAATATTTAATACTTAACCAAACAAATGGGGTTGTGGTTTTAAAATGCCACCCCAGACATAGATACTAGTGAAGAAGTTCATTTTATATACCATTCCAGTCTGATATTTTCTGGGGACATGTGTGTGTGTGTGTGTGTATGTGTATTTGGGGCAGGGGGGAGGGGCGCAGGGAGAGGCATAGGGAGAGGTAGAGAGAGAATCGTAAGCAGGCTCCATGCCCAGTGTGGAGCGCAGCATGGGGCTCCAACCCACAACCCTGAGATAATGACTTGAGCTGAAATCAAGAGTCGAACGCTTAACCAACTGAGCCACCCGGGCGCCCCAGGACGAATACATTTTTAAAGTACTGAAAGCAAAGAGAATTACATTTCTAATTTAGTGTCCTTATTTGGTGTCCATTAAAATGGGCTTTTTCAATGCAGTGGAATTCAGTAAGTGACTGACTATATAGTGATGGACACAATTGCCGGGATTCTTTTCCTGAGGGAGTTTCCAAACTCAAACTGAATATAGACAAGTAAACATACAATTCCAAAAGTGATACATACTGTGAGAGAGGTAGTAGGGCTGTGGAAGCACAGAAGAGGGCAACCTAAATTTACTAATAGAGCATGGGTGGAAATTAGGGTGGGATTTGAGGACAGTTTTCCACAAGTAGGATGTTTATATCTATATCGTGTGTCTGACAGAGCTTAATTTTGAGCCTTGAAGATATTTTCTTATTTCTATACATTTTATTATTAACTTTATTTTGTTTTAATGGATTTTTTTAGTTAAATGTTTTCAGTATTTTGTCTGTTCTAGGGAATTATCATAAATTTCCTTGAGTAATTTCATTGAGTAAAAATACTTATATCTGTGTTCCAGGATTATGGAGGTATGACTAGTTGGTTTTGAACACACTTACATGTCATATCTTTATGAGAATATTAGGTAGAATAGAAACACAGGCTTTATGATGACTTTGGCATAATAGTTTTATGCCTTTTTACTTAATAAGATCCTATTATTAAGTTATAAGACCCTTTATTTTAAGAATAACTTAATCTAAAACCTTTAGATCTTCTAGCCTTAGTATTAAACTCTTTATTTTCAATACCATTTCTATAACAACATACATTTTCTATACATCATTCTTCATGTTTTCTTTGGACTTTTAAAGAACGTTCTTTATGTAAAAATAAACAATTTCAAAGTTGCTGTCTTCTATGTATCTCAGTAGACCCTTAGTATTTTCTGGGGAATATGTTCTGAGACTTTGTGATATCATTATAGTATTTAATCTTCCTCCCTAATAGGCAATAAAATATACCTTAAAGTTTAAATGACAGCTTTAAACCTTTAATGAATTTATAGAAATGTATGATTTTTAAAGATATTAAAATCAGTTCTTGCTGAAATATTTTAACATTAATTTTTTGTTGTTGTTTGTTAATACCTAGAACATGTATGTGGTCAACTCACACTTATTGTAGATCTGTATAATCATAGATCTGCATAAGCTACTGTGAGTGTGACATCTTACTCTTTTAACTTATTTCCAGCATCTCTTTTTTTTTTATTAATTTTCCTCTCTTTCTCAGATCACCATTTTCTTCCATCACCATCTTTAGCAGTTGATTCTTTTGGGGGGCCTTATTTCCCTATAAAGAAACAAAGTTGTATTTTTTTTAACACTTTTATGATTTGTGAGCATTACTCAACTACAAGAAAATATAAAAGAGCAGAGATGATAAGTGACACTGATCTTACATATTACTATGTAGTAGGTGTAATTCCAATCCCTGTCTCAGTTAAATTACAAGTCACACTATATATCTTGGACCTTTGGTATCAGTCTTGAGTATCAGAATCCATGATGTGAAACCCTCATGTGCCAGGGTCTGTTATATAGGAAACAGCATATAAACAAGGAGCATATGACCGATCAAGCTTACTTGAAGAAAAGCAACATGCTATCATATAGTTGGGTGAACGCTAACAGTTTGCTTTGTTTTCTTCCATTACTTATTTTAGCCAAATATTGTGCAGCTTCGTGACAGACTTTGTAGAGCACAAGGACAGCCTGTACCAGGACAGGAATCACCTAAAATTCCTTATGAGAGGCAGCAGCTGCCCAAGGGCAGGCCTGGACCAATGGCTGGCCACTCACAGATGCCAAGAGTTCCAGCTCAACAATATTATCCGCATGTGAGTGATACGGTCTGGATTAAGTAGAACATTTATATATTTCTATTCAAATTGGTGGTTTTAGTTTATTGGGTAAGAAACCTTAATCTGCTATGATAAAACTAGACAACATATTATTTTAATAGTTTTTCTTTTTATATTCTTGGAAGTGGTATTTATGGTCAGTTTTTTTAAATGATCACTTTAATCTAGGCAAACAGATTATATTTTAAATATAAATTAATTTAAGCTCTCTAGGGAGATTTCTTCTTATTTCTCATCACTCATACTTCCCTTACACATGTACATGTGTTCTTGAAACTGCTACAGTTTGATTCATCCAACAAACTATAAGTAAAGTAGTGGGAACAATTTTTTGGGTGATTTGGTTAGTATTATAAAATATTCTTAGAAAAAGTACTCTTTTTTTTGAGTATTCTATTCTGAATCATTATTATAAGTTTACTGTGTCTTCTGTATCAGCACAATAAAGAGTATACAGAATACACTTTTTTTTTCTAAAGATTTTATTTATTTATTGGAGAAAGGGAGAGAGAGAGAGAGAGAAGGAGTGAGCACCAGCAGGGGGAGGGAAGGGGAGAAGCAGACTCCCCGCTAAGCAGGGAGCCCGATGCGGAGCTCGATCCCAGGACCCCAGGATTATGACCTGAGCCGAAGGCAGACACTTAACCGACTGAGCCACCCAGGCGCCCCTAGAATGCACTTTTTTTTTGGACAACTTGGATATTAGAGAATGATCAAAGGTGTATGAAGTTGTAGGTCATGGGGATTATGAAGATGATTAAATATTTTTTAATTAATTAATTAAACTAAAATTACCAAACGGTTAGTGGCATAAAATGTGGCATCTTACTGTCTTTTACTATTTTATGTAGAAACTCTATTTCTGGACCCGCAGATAGCCTTCATGTTCTTAAATGGAAAGTACATTTTCATAAGTAAAAAATGGTCTTCACTGATAACAGAGTTAGCAGGTACTCTGCCCATTTTAAAATACAACAGATTAGGGGTGCCTGGGTGGCTCAGTCGTTAAGCGTCTGCCTTCGGCTCAGGTCATGATCCCAGGGTCCTGGGATCGAGCCCCACATCGGGCTCCCTGCTCTGCGGGAAGCCTGCTTCTCCCTCTCCCACTCCCCCTGCTTGTGTTCCCTCTATTGCTGTCTCTCTCTCTCTGTCAAATAAATAAATAAAATCTTTAAAAAAAAAAAAAAACTGCTTTAAAAAATAAATAAATAAATAAATAAAATACAACAGATTATTTTAAAAATGAGTTAATTAAATACAACAGATTACTGATAGAATTGACAAGGCCTTTTTTTTTTATAATTTTCTTTTTTTTTTTAAGATTTTATTTATTTATTTGCCAGAGAGAGAGAGAGAGCAAGAGAGCTTGCGAATACAAGCAGGGGGAGCGGGAGGCAGAGGGAGAAGCAGACTCCCCACTGAGCAGGGAGCCTGATGCGGCACTCGATCCCAGGACCCTGGGATCATGACCTGAGCTGAAGGCAGATGCTTAACCAACTGAGCCACCCCGGCGTCCTGACAAGGCCTTTTATATATTTCATTGCAGCAAAAGTAAATATAAAATCATGGAAAACTAAAAAAAAAAGATCAATTTGTGTGCTTTTGTCTATTGTACTTTTGATTAATACTTAATCAGAATAGATTACATTTGATTTTAACTGTTTTGTTTTTTCCTTTATTTGACAATTATTTTTTTGAGAGCTTTACTATGAGTGTCTATCTTTATTCTACCTGTTGGTATATTGGTAAACAAAACGGATTGAATTTCCCAATCTTGTGGAGATTGCACTAGTTTTAGAAAGCCTATGACATAGGTAGGGCAAAGCAGGCAATGGCTAGAAAAACTGAGAGGCAGAGAGGTCAAGTGACAAGCCAGTTTTAAGACTTAGAGCTTGAATTTCTTAGCATTGTGTGGCTAGTTAATGGCCAACTTGGTGTTAGAACTTTCAAGCCCCTTTAGTTCAATCACACTGTCTCAGGGTACTGAAGTGAGACACCCTCTATATTGGGAAAAGAAAATATTTACTCTTTATGTCCCTGGGTTTATCTGTCTTTCTGGGAAGATGTAAAAACAGTGGAAAACTTTTGTTATACTTTGACCTAGCAGTCTCATCCTTTAAGAAAAGAAAAACAAATTCAGTAGTAAATTAAGTAGTGATTTTCTTGATTAAAGCTTATCTTATGCTGAATGAAGAGTTTCTATGAAGGTTTACTTGACAAAAAAGATTGTGATGGCTTAAAAAATTGTTTTGAAAATCTCAGGACTCCAGGGTAAGCAGCGTGGTGTAGTATAGCAAATACTGGCCGGGGAATCAGGAGGCCTGATTCAGTCCTAGCAATGTCACCAGCTAGTTGTATGGACGTCAGCAAGCCCCTTCATTTCTCTGGGCATTGGTTTTCTCAATGGTAAAAGGTGGGGATTAGACTGGATGGTCTCTAATATTCTCTGATTGTATGTTTCTAAGCCTCATATGGGACTAATAAGATTTTTGTGGTTCTAATAAAATCCGGAAAAGGGAGCTTATAGCAATATATTTACAGATCTAATAGTAGCATGAATACTATTAATGCTTCAAAATCACTTTTTTACTCAATTACCTTCCCCCCCCATGTCTTCTTTCCTTACCTACTTACAGGAACTAGCTTTTTCCCCTTATTCTTGACACTTGAATGGCATTGTTTTTTATGCTTTGATTTAGGTTTTCATATTGATTTTTCTCCTGCCTCTCTCCCCCAGTTTCATTGTGAATGTGTGCTTTTCCTTTGGAATCCCAGCTACCTTGAAAGCAATTGCCTGACTAACATATAGTATCTTGCTGTTCTTACTTTTTGCTTTGCATCCGGCTATTATTGCCTTTTGGGTTTTTTTTTCCTTCTTTTAACATTTTTATTTTTTATTTTCTGTGATTGGTATTTCTTTGTTCAATTCAGGTTAGAATTGCCCCTACTGTCACTACCTGGAGTAACAAAACTCCTACCGCCCTTCCCAGCCATCCACCTGCAGCCTCTCCCTCTGACACACAGGTATATCCTTCATTATTCATCTTTGAGCAGAATTCCGCTCACCTAAATATATATAGTTAAATATTCTCTACCCCCCCCCACTTTTCTTAAGTTCTCCTCCCCCCATCTGTCTGCCTGCTTATTGCATTTTAATGCTTTAGGATGCAAGAAGCAGTTTTTAGGACAATTTGGTTATTTTCTTATCTCTCTCCTTCTTTTGCAGTTCTAAATTGACCTCAGCTAGAAAAATATCAACTAAAGTTCTAACAGTGGTTTAAATCTGATTTCACTGAAGATTTTCTTTTTTCTTTCTTTGTTTTTTGAGCATTGCAGAAATTGAAGAGAAGCGAAAGTTCCCTTGTGGCATTTATGCTTATATTTCCAAAGTGTGGAGTAGTGGATGGAATTAGTAGAGATGGAAAATCCTGGTGACTTAGTATGAATATCACTGACACTATTTTATGAAGTTATTAGCATCTGTTGCCATTCATTGCATTTATTACTTTGGACCTGTTTAATCTTTAAATCACTTAGAATGTGTTGCTCAGAGAATATGTTCTAAAGAAGATAGAATGTGCAAAATGCAGTGTTTCTTACACAATAAATTTTTTTTTTTTTTTAGAAAAATAAACACAATTCCATTTCAGAGATTATAAATCCATCTGGGTAAGATTCTTGGTTTCAAAGGTAATCCTCCTTTTTATCATATTCTCATTCCCTAGGGAGAAAATCCTCCACCTCCAGGTTTCATAATGCATGGAAATGTTAACCCAAATGCTGCCACAGCTCAGCTTCCCACCTCTCCGGGTCATATGCACACCCAGGTACCACCTTATCCACAGCCACAGCGTAAGTAGTGCAACCCTGAAGTCCTTAGTGCAGCCACATGTCTTATTCTAATGGCGAAACCATTCACTTTGGAGCTCCAAACCCATGATAAATCAGTTTTAACAAGTAAAGAACCATTCTGTGTAGGACTTGAGAGAGAGAGACATGGTTTCCCTAGGAAGCATTCTGAATCAGCATGCGAGGAAACAGCTCCTGTGTCAGTCCATTCAGAACAGTTGGCTCCTGTTCCTGAGCGATTACTAAGGACAGTGAATTGTCCGATGATTTGGGTAGGAACAAAAAGCAGAATTTTTGAAAGGATTTGGTTGCATATTCTTTTCCTTTAAGCAAGATGACACTAACCATTTTTGGAAAAATGGTTCCTAGGGACATTTGTTTTTGTTGTTTTCCATTTATATCATCTTTTTAAGAAATAGACTTTATTTTAGAGCAGTTTTAGATAGCACATTTGAGTGGAAAGTACAGAAGGTTCCAGTATCCTCCCTGCCCCCATGCACAGCCTCCTCTGCTATCAACAGCCTGCACCCCAGTGGTCCATTTGTTACAGTTAATGAACCCACACTGACACATAGTTAACTTAGGGTACACTGTTGGTGTTGAACATTCTATGAATTTTGACAGATATATAATAATGACATGTACCCACCTTTGGCTTTTGTTTTTTAGAAAACATTTGCACTTAGAAAGAAAATATCACCACTATTTTAAAATTTAATTGACCAAAAAAATAAAAATCTCCAAGGGGAAAATTGTATGACTAAACAACTATTACAAAAGCAAGAGGCCACTGCCTAGTAAGAACTAATCCTATAAGTCTGTTCTGTACTAAAATGGATGTTCTTACTTAACATGAATACAGATTTGACACAACTTTTCGCTGTGCTCTCTTCAGAGTAAAATAAGTACAGTTCTAGTAGATTCATTCTATAGAAGTCCATACCTAGCCCTGGTCATGAAGAATGTGATAGTATTCTCTAATTTGGGCTCAGATCTTTGCATTAGAATGTTAGTTGGCTGCCTGAAGGCTTACTAACCAACTGTGCACAGTATATAAAATATTGTATAGTAATTGTTTTGGCAGGGACCATAGAGAGTTGGCTTTTAACCTGGAACTATGCTCAAAATCACAGTTTGAGTAGCTGATGATATTACCAGATGTTGGAGAAGGTATTTGATTCATAACAATAGTGTTCACCCTACAGTTCTTACAGTGGGAGAGATATTGAGCCACCACCAGAGTGCCTATAATTTACTGTAAGGGGAAGTGCTTTGAACATGTAATTCCTGCGTGGTTCCATCTGGGAGCTAGTAGGTGTCACTGCAGTCTTTTCCCAGGGGCAGGAAAGTATCAGTCTTGTAGTTCTTGGGTCTGATGATTCAAAGATTTTTTTTTTAAGATTTTATTTACTTATTTGAGAGTGAGAGCAAGAGAGAGAGAAAGGATAAGTTGGGAGGGAGGAGCAGAGTAAGTGGGAGAAGCAGACTCCCCGCTGAGCAGGGTGCCCGATACAGAGCTCCATCCCAAGACCCTGAGATCATGACCTGAGCCAAAGGCAGATGCTCAACCGACTGAGCCACCCAGGCATTCCTCAAAGATTTTCATAGCCAACAACAGTCTGGAGATGGCAGATTTCAAATATTGGATCCAATGACTCTTAGTATTATTTAAGGGTATCCAAGGTATCAAAAGCATAACATGGAAGTGTTAATATTTGGTTGTAGCTTATTGTTATAAGAATAATGATGAAAATAATTTCCGTAGAGTGAAATAACTTTGGGTTTTTCTTATTGCTGTCTGAATAAACTTACAACTAATTAAAATTTCTGTTTCTTCTCCTTGGTGTAGCTTATCAACCAGCCCAGCAGTATTCCTTCGGAACAGGGGGGTCAACAATGTATCGACCTCAGCAGCCTGTTGCTCCTTCTGCTTCAAACGCTTACCCTAACACCCCTTACATATCTGCTGCTTCTTCCTATTCTGGGCAGTCTCAGCTGTATGCAACACAGCACCAGGCCTCTCCACCTACCTCCAGCTCTGCTGCTGCTTTCCCTCCTCCCCCTTCCTCTGGAGCATCCTTCCAGCACGGCGGACCAGGAGCTCCACCATCGTCTTTAGCTTACGCGCTGCCTCCTGGAACAACAGGTACACTGCCTGCTGCCAGTGAGCTGCCTGCGTCGCAAAGAACAGGTCTGCGCTTGAAAGGGGTGTGGTTTGGCTCCCTCCTTTATTGTTTCTTGAACACCTGGGTGGGTGGAGGGCAATCAGGTCTGACTCTGTGTAAACGGAGTGATCTGAGGTGTCAATGGAGTTTTTATAACAAATTCTAAAACTATTTCTGAAAGTGTGATTGTCCCATAATGAACTTTAGTCGCTAAATGAGGAGAGCTTCAGAACTTCAAAAGGCTAAGAGTGTATCATCGGCCTCTGAACTTAAAATAAGTGGTAAGAAATTAATTGGCAAGATAAGTGGTGGATGAAACTAGATTTAATTGACATTTCTTTAGAGCAAAACTTTGTTCTGTTCTTACTGAGAAGTTTGCAGTTTTTAAAATTATTTGTGCCTTTAACTCATTCATGGAGATTAAACAGTATAGTGTCTTAATGA
Source organism: Phoca vitulina (assembly GCF_004348235.1). NCBI lineage: Eukaryota > Metazoa > Chordata > Mammalia > Carnivora > Phocidae > Phoca > Phoca vitulina. The sequence continues at coordinate 61,498,890 of NW_022589706.1, read as the reverse complement.
GATTCTACATAATTTTATGTTTATTTATAAAAATGAGGGATCTCGATATGCTTATCTAAAGGAAAAAAGTGAGAGAACACAACTCTGACAGAGAGGATCTCTAAGACAGTAGAAAGTCAGTGGACAATAGTGTAGTGATTCTTCATTAGGGCAATACCAGCCTCAGACATTTTGGGAATTTCAAGGATTAGATAGATAGATAGGTAGGTAGATAGTCTAATAGTGTAGTTGTGCCTAAAATTTTCTAATTAAAACCATAATTTTAAATTATTTTTATGGTGAAATACATGTTTTATAAATTCTGGTTTATCTCATATTACAATTAGAACATTACATTAATTTTTTATGGGTAGGTTATATTATCTGATTTTTATTTGGGATAGTAATAGAGGCTCAAAATCATGTTATAAAAAGGGACCGATGAATCAGAGTTAAAAACCACTAACCATATTGGTTAAGAATGCAGGCTTTGAAATTTGACTTCCTGGGTTTGTGTCCCAGCTTCACTACTATCTAGTTATGTAACTTGGAAAAGTTCTTTAAACTTGTTCAAGCCTATTTCCTCAGAATAATAATAGTACCTACTTATAAGCTTATGAAGAAGATTGAATGCATTAACATATTAAAACATTTGGGGATAGTGACTGTAAAATTTGCTTTGATTACACAAAAGCTGACTCAGAATTAGAGCTCTGTGCCTGTTGGTATTTGAAAATAGTTTCCCTTTTAGATTATAACTGGTTTTTGAACTAGAGGGGCAAAGAGATGAATGAATCTTGCCTTGCTCCTAATACTGAAGTTGTTCCTGCGGAGTCCAGCATATATATTTTTTCTTTTAAGCAGTAGCTGTAATTACTGAAAATACTTTTCATGAAATAGGATCTATTGAGGAAGTATTCTTTTCTAACAAAGTTTTATGGATCCAGAATTACATACCTATCTCCTCTCTTCTCTAATACATAAAGGCCAAAATACCAGAAATCACACACACACACACACACACACACACACACACACACAATATCTGTATCACCCTTTACTGCACAAACAAAATTTCTGTAACTTTTAATATAAACAGTTAAATAGGTTGATATTTTAGAGAAGAGTGCTGAAATGCAGTTACAGAGTTCAAAAAATTACCTTCTGAAATCTCAGTGAGTGAAGATAGTGTCCATTCTGGTCTAAGAGTTCTTGATCGAAAGATTAGGGTTCCAGAAAATCCCTGTTTAAAAGTGGTGCAGGGAAATAGGGAGGTGAATTATCATTTATTGAACATACATTGGACATATACCCTCAATTGCCATATATTTTCTTATTTAATTCTCAGAGCCATGAGAAACAGAAATATATATATTTTTTTAATTGGCCTGAGGAAACTTGGTTTCCTAGGAGTTAAACTCATGGTTGCATGGTGAGAGTTTGTAAGTTGAGATACAAACCCAGGTCCCTCAGTCTTCAGAACCTGAGTTCATTCTTTACCAAATGGTCTAGTCCTGACGTAGGTGATAGAAGTAGTTAGTTATCAATGTTGGAATTACAAAAATCATACAACAACACTGTTTTAGGCATTTGTTACTTCATCATCTAAGTTAAATATTTGCATGGGTATTTTTCTTCTCCTTAAGCAAAAGTGTATTTGGTCTTGAGATAGTCTTTGCTTATATACAAAGTAACAGAATGTTCTAACCTGGCTGAGAAACAGTGACTAATAGGAAGAAGAAGCAAACATTTTTCAGTACTCAGCATGTACTGAGCCAGCTGCTTTGTTACCCTCTTGCATGTTAATAGCCCCCTGTATTTTAATTAATGGTGTTAGCTTTACCATATTTTATATTTTTATTTTCTAAAAATTTTATTTATGGTATACAAATAATTGTGACTGAAAATTTTATCTTTTTCCTTATGTGTCTTAGATCATATAATGGTTCTCTATAGGACTTGGAAATTGCATTTGTCTAGTGGATAATTTTTTTTTTTTTTTAAGATTTTATTTATTTATTTGAGAGAGAGAGAATGAGAGAGAGAAAGCACATGAGAGGGGGGAGGGTCAGAGGGAGAAGCAGACTCCCTGCCGAGCAGGGAGCCCGATGTGGGACTCGATCCAGGGACTCCAGGATCATGACCTGGGCTGTCGCTTAACCAACTGAGCCACCCAGGTGCCCCTCTAGTGGATAATTCTTAACAGACATTAGGATTTGCAAGGCCTGTTAACTATTAGTGAACCACAAAATTATATGCCTGAGGCTCAGAGAGACTAATGTTGCAATCATCAGAACATTCATTCAGTGAATTCTTAATGAGTACTTGTTTGGTCTATCATCAGAATTAGTCCCAGCAGAGGTAGGGAGGCAGAAAAGGACAGTACGTTTCTAGTGAACAGCACATAGCTTTGTTATAAGTTGGAACATAAAATTTATATTTGAGCCAAGTTTTGGAAAGCCTTAAATGCCAGGGCAAGAAGTTTATAATTCATACAGTAAGAAGAAAGGTGCTTACGAAGGGGTTTGAACTGCTGAAAGGCGTGGTCAAAGTGGTACTTGAGGGAGGTTAATGTGGAAGTGGTGGTCCTACAAAATAGACTGTGGACAGCATGGCAGAGTCAGAAAACAGTCCTCTCTCAGTTCTAGATATAAAGTAACAACAGCCTGAGTTAGGATAGGACAGTGTCCTTTCAGTGGTGGCAACACACCAAGCAGGAAGTTTTCTGTTTTACTCTTTAGGATAATTAGGATATTGCCTGTCACTTTTTTCTCCCTCCTGATTTAATGTATGTTATTACTAAAGAAGGGCACTGTCAAATATGAAGGCCTTAGAATTTTACTCAAAAAATTGTTTTCTGATAAAGTGACCTTCAAGCTGTCATGAAACTGTCTTTGAGTGAACATTATTGATTTTGTTAAACAATGGAAGATTTAATTTAGGTATATAGTCTTGTGCTTTGTCACATAAAATAGTCTTGAAGGGGCATAATGTTACATATTTTCACAAAACTGTCCTGAAAAAGATTTTTTTTAATTTTCATAAATATTCCTTACTCAAATTATTATAATTATCTGGCTTAACCTTTTAAGCAAATGAAAGAAAACAAGATAACCTCCCTTATTACTTTTCTTTGGATAATTCTGTTTTATCTTGTGTCATTGGAAAATGACCTCAAGGATTCATGTCTTTCTAAACTAATTTTTAATTCCGTGACTCTTTTGTTTTTTAAAGATTTTATTTATTTCTTTGAGAGAGAGAGAGAGAGCATGTGAGCAGGGAAGGGAAGAGGGGGAAGGAGAAAGAATCTGAAGCAGACTCCGCACTGAGCATGGAGCCTGTTGGGGGGCTCAATCCCATGACCACTGTGAGATCATGACCTGAGCCAGAACCAAGAGTCTGACACTTAACTAACTGGCTGTGCACCCAGGCACCCCAACCCTTTTATTTTTAATGTGACGTGCTAGGCTTATAGGGGAAAGGGGAGGTACGTGGTTAAGAAGGATGCTCTGTTATCTCTGTCTCAAATTGTCTTCTAGCCAAGTCTCCATACCACTAATATTTTTCCATGAATCCACTGAGAAGTATCTTAGCCAAAATACAGATCCCACATTATGCTTTTGCAAGAATACCTACGAAGGTTCTCATTGAGAAGTGGGTTTCAAGTAAAGATGGTTTGCAACTCCTATATGTGAGACCAAGTAGTTCCCTCTTCCTTCCCCAAAGACATTGTGGAGAATTGATCCCTACACTAAGGTGGATAAGGGCCTCCAATTCCGTGCCATATTCAGTTTTTAAATTATTTTTTCCTTGATTTTTATTAATTTTTCACTGTAGGATTTTTAAAGACTCCAAATAGTATAAAGAATAAAATTTAGATTTTCTATAGTTCTACCACTCAAATATAAGCACTAATACAGGCTTAATTTATTTCCTTCATACACATATATACATACCTGTATGTATGTCTGTATGCATATATTAAAAATATTTTTGGGGGGACCTGGGTGGCTTAGTCATTAAGCATCTGCCTTCGGCTCAGGTCATGATCCCAAGATCCTGGGATCAAGCCCCACATGGGGCTCCCTGCTCAGTAGGAGGCCTGCTTCTCCCTCTCCCACTCCCCCTGCTTGTGTTCCCTCTCTTCGCTGTGTCTCTCTCTGTCAAATAAATAAATAAAATCTTTATATATATGTTTTTTTTAATGTAAAATATACTGACATAAAATTTACCATTTTAACCATTTTTAAGTACATAGTTCAGTGACATTAAGTACATTTACATTGCTGAAAAACCATCACCACTGTCTCCAGAACTTTTTTGTCATCCCACACTGAAACTATGTAACCATTAAATAACTGCCTATTCCCCCCCATCCCCTGGTAACCACTGTTCTATTCTCTGTCTCTGTGAATTTGACTACTCTAGGTATCTCATATAAGTAGAATCACAATATTTGTTCTTTTGTGACTGGCTTATTTCACTCTCTCCAAGATTCATCCATGTTGTAGCATGTATCAGAACTTTCCTCTTTATTTTTATTTTTTTTTTTTTAAAGATTTTATTTATTTATTTGAGAGAGAGAATGAGATAGAGAGAGCATGAGAGGGTCAGAGGGAGAAGCAGACTCCCTGCCGAGCAGGGAGCAGAACTTTCCTCTTTAAAGCTGAATAATATTTCACTGTATGTATATACCACATTTTGTTTATCCATTCATCTGCACATGGGCATTTTAGCTATTGTAAATAATGCTTCTTGAACATGGGTATACAAATATCTGTTAAAGTCTTTGCTTTCAGTTCTTTTGGGTATATACCCAGAAATGGAATTGCTGGATCAAATTCAATACTTAATTCAGTATTTAATTTTTTGAGGAACCATCATACTGTTTTCCACATCTACACCAACACTTACTGTTTTCTGTTTTTTTGATTCTAGCCATTCTAATGGGTAAGAAGTAGTATCTCATTGTGTGCTTGTATTTTCCAAGAATTGAGATCATAATACACACACATACCATTTTACATCTTACAGTTGTTGGGGTTTTTTTGAGAGAGAGGGAGAGTGTAAGAGAGCACAAGCCGGGGTGGGGAGGGGGAGAGAGAGAATCTTAAGCAGACTCCATGCCCAGCGTGGGTTTCATTGTGGGGCTCCATCTCACCATCCTGAGATCATGGCCTGAGCCAAAATCAAGAGTCTCACGTTTAACCAACTGAGTTGCCCAGGCACTCCTCTTACAGGTTTTCCTAACATTACACCATGAACCATTTTTTTCATGCCCTTTAGAGTCCATGTCATGTTCTAAAAAAGTAAGATTTATCATCATTTTATAGTTTTTTTGAAAGAGTAAAAAAGATTATCTTTCTTTACAGTTTTATGAGAGAACTATGTCCAAGATTAGACTATGCTGTATTGATTTTTCTAAATGACTATGCAGTGTTGATTTTTTAAAATGCTGACCAAGAGTATCATTTTGCACGTCTATAATACTGTTTCTTAGAGATATTCTTGTTGTTCATGTAGCTTCCTTTACCTAATGTGGCTATTAAAGTGTATTTATAGAGGTCAATTTAATTGTGTTTTTAAAAAGTCATATTTAAACAGTCAGTTTAAAGACATAAAAGCAAAAAGATTGAAAAGGGTTAGAGTTATAGCTGAGACAAAACTGCACTAAATTGATAAGAGATTTGAACAAGGATTATCTGGGCTAACTATATTACATGGTTTGAGGTTGGGAGGAGTCAGACATATATTCTGAGGGAGAACTTTGATTATTGTACAACTGTTACTTTCTACTCAACAAGACATCTGTACCCTTGAGTTATGTGAGCTAGCCCATTGGCTATCCATTCCTGTTGCGAGTCTTTTTGTTTCTGATTTTGATGAAGTGTCATTCCTAGTTTTGAATTTGATTTGATTTCATTATAAATTTAGAGTCATTTTACCAAAGGGTCCTGTGAAGTTGCTCCAGAAACTTTTTTGTGCTAATAGTGTGCTAATTGTGAAATCTCAGGATACCCTCCCAGGCTTCAATTCCCAGGGCTTGAGTCACTGTCATGAGAAGTTAGAGGGGAGACTGCTCTTCTCCTCCTGCCTCTCCTGGGCCAGGAGAGGAGGCATGTTGTTGAAACTATGTTCTGGGGCGCCTGGGTGGCTCAGATGGTTAAGCGTCTGCCTTCGGCTCAGGTCATGATCCCAGGGTCCTGGGATCGAGTCCCGCATCGGGCTCTCTGCTCCTTGGGAGCCTGCTTCTCCCTCTGCATCTCTCTCTCTGTCTCTCATGAATAAATAAATAAAATCTTTAAAAAAAAAATAAAAAAAAAAAAAAAAGAAACTATGTTCTGAAGAAAAGGGTCAAGGCCAAGGTATTTCTGGTACTTTAGGTTTGTAATATACGGGCTCCCTCCGCCCAGAAGTGGAAGTCTTATGCTAGAGAGTACATTAGTAGTTGTGCATCACATCAGTCCTCTGTAATAATGCACACACAGTGACTCCCAAGGCTTTACTGACAGTAGTGCTATGAGGTTGTATCTTGCATGGGGAATTAGGTTGTAAAATCGTCGTGTAAGGCAAAAATAGGAAATCACTTATAAAAAATAGGAAATCCTCGATCATTTCTTTCTTCATTTAAGCCCTTGATGAAGAAGTTGGCTTGTTCTATAAGTTACATGTGCTTATAATATACCTCCACTGCATACTTTTGATTTGAGGCTGGGCCTGGCCTGACCCTGAATATCTGATCATTTTGGCATTGCTGTGTTAGTTTTCAGCCTTTTTTCCTCTTGTCCACTGCCAGAAACTTCCGTTCTCTTAAGTAGTGGTTTCTGGAAGGCTTGTGCTAAACAGTCTGCAAATCCATATATTTTTACAGAAAAGACCATATAAGATGGTTACATATTTACTGGGCCTGTTGTCATTTATGCTTATATTCATGGTGTGACATGAATTACATGAAATTACAGTTTCATCAGGATGCAGCCTCCCAAATCTGGCAGTAAAGTGGCACCACGTTGCTAAGATTGTCTGACATTCTTATCTTTAACAAGTACAGCACTGAGGTCTACAGGACAGTGTAGAAGGCCTCCCATTTTTCTTTAAATCCCTACTAAAAGAGGGCTTTGACCAGCAAGCAGCATTGGCATTACTTGGGAGCTAGCTGGAACAATAGAATCTCAGGCCCTACCCTATACACAGTGACTTAGAATATGCATTTTAACAAGATCCTCAGCTGATTTTGATTGACAGCTTTAACTAGTGCTAAATGCTCCCCCCACCAGTGATGTTATTGATCAAATAGTAGGAAAAAAAAATCCATGCAGACAGGGAAATATTATTTTAAATAGGCAGGAACAAAATTTTTTCTTAGAAGAAACAGCACAGTAAGAGAAGAAAGTGATGTTTAAGAGTTAATTGGATCTGACACAACCTAAATGAATTTGATTTACCCAAAAACTGATTATTTTCTTAATTAGATAGAAGACATTTCACATGACTTGATTAAAAAGAAGTTTTTTTTTCCCCTTATAAAATTAGTTTGTTCCTTTTTGGGTTGATGGAGGGAGAAGAAGCAATTACAAAATGAGAAATAGAGTTTAGAATGTTTTTGATGCTAATGCTGTTTAAGTGACTTTTACATTTTGTCTACAGAAAATCAATCTATGCAAGACCAGGCACCTATGTTGGAAGGTGAATTGGTTATAAAATATATCTTTGGAAATTTTTCAATCATTGAATATAGTTAATGAATGACCATTCACAATAATGCATGTGAACCTCAAAGTTGATGATATTCTAAATCTGATCAGTATCATTTTTTAATTTGACTTCTTAATCAAATCAAATCTTAGAACTGATTGAATTAACATGGTGACACAGTAGCTTTAAATCATTAAAGTTGTCTATTTTATATAATCATAAAGACAATGACTATATCAAGATTGTCTTAGGAGTAAGATTAGAAGGTGATGAAAGAGATTTGAATGATTCTCTATGTATGATCAGAACTTTGAGAATTTGTTAAACAGATAGCAGCATGTAGCTTAATATTTTGTGATTAGCTCTTGAGTGTTTTGAGGCTCATTTGGCATTGTTTCTTAGTAAACCTGTAGAAAATTAAAAATCAAGGCAAATGAAGGATACCTGGCTGGCTCAGAAGGACACATGACTCTTGCTCTCAGGGTCGTGAGTTTGAGCCACATGTTGGGTATGGAGATTACTAAAAAAAATTAAATAAGTAAACTTAAAAAAAATCAAGGCAAATGAGTATGTGCTGGTTGGAAGATTTAGTTTTTTAAAAAATTTCTGTGGCATTTTGTATGGATCACATACATCATGATCTGCTAAGCAATTTTGTTGTGATTTAATATCATGGATATCAATAAAACAAGTAAAAGGTAAAATTCTGAAGGAATGTCTAATTTGTTGAAAGAGGAGTAATTTTTTTGCTTTAACTATAAACATACACAAAAATCAATGAAATGTAAAATGATTACATTTTGATTTTAAAATTATCCTGTCTTTATTTCTGGCACTTTAAAGATACTGGCATTAAAGTACTTAATGAATTCTGCTACTGATGTCTGTTTTTCACTTTGAGATGAAGGGTTTTGGGGGGTTTTTAGGGGAAATTTACTATAAGTTGACAGTAATTTAATTTTCTATTTGCTGCCAACCTGAAATTTTTTTTTTGTGGCATTAAAAAAATCTTATCACAGATACTTAAATGCTTTCTACTTTATAAATAATTCCTAAGGCAAAGATGATGAAATTGCAGTATTGTGTAGTTGAGACCTTTTTTTAACAGTGTTTCTGCCATATGGATGATTTTGCTTATGTTGAATTGCTTATATTGAATTGCTCTCTTGGGAAATAGGAGATTGTCACTTTTATTCTTTTCTGTATGCTGAATATAGCAAGAGTAGGTTTTTTTATTTTTTATTTTTTTATTTTTTAGCAGACTCAGGTGATTTATTTTTTCTTTATTAAGAGAGAATTTCTAACTGATCTTTGAAGGTTATACATCTATATAGACATAAAGACTTCACTATCCCTAAATTTAGTACAGCTCTTTCACTTTAAATGGAAATAATATCAAGTTATCTTGCCTGGTAAGCCAAGGCCTTGTGAATGTTTGAGGGAATGAGTTTGAGAATCCAGGGCTTCAGAGTGATCCCCAAAGCTCAGCTGGTAAAACTTTTGTGAGTTATCCTCGGGGTTAAGGCAGAATTTGAAGGTATTATAAGATGGATACAATTGAGTTTTCTTCTTTTCAGAATTCTAAAAGAAAATGCCCTTTATTATCTGTTATAGGTCCTCAGAATGGATGGAATGATCCTCCAGCTTTGAACAGAGTACCTAAGAAGAAGGTACTAGAAAAAGATGTCCATCCAGTTGCCTGCAGATGTTCTGCTAATCACAAAGCCACCTGGAACACACCATCCTTCACTGATCCTTTTAAAAGCAAAGCTTACTGACTGATAGGTTTAAAGTGTATTTCAGCTTATATCTTCTATTCCATGAAGGGAAGGAAAGAAAGTTTAAAAAAAAAACAAAAACACAACAATATGGTGGTGTGAATTTAATTCCCATTAGAAGACAAGATGTAAATTCCCAACAGGTCTCTTTCAAAGAGTAGGAAACAAAATTTTTCAATGATTTTTTTCTTTTTGGGGTTACTTTGATCTTTTGTTTCCAACAGTAGTCATGAATTTGGTAATTATATTTTGGACTATTTTATCTATCACATATAGTGTGAATGAAGAAATAACCTTATAGCTGAGCACTGTTTAACTGTCAGTAACTGTTGAGAGCTGTTGGAGCACAAGATAAGATTCTTCTCTCCTTTCTTCCCAAACATTTCTACTTTTTTTTTTTTTAACTTCTGGTGATTTCCTTTCCTTAAATATAGTAATGAGAGGTCATAACAATAAAATTGGGAGCACTAAATGGTCAAAAAACCCCAAAATTTATATTAGTAATAATTAGAAATTTAATCCACTACTTTTAATATGATTGAATTGACAGGTAATATCCACTTAGTAATCTAGGAAGAGGAGTATTACATCGTGATCACATTAAATACAAACACACATTTGGCATATCTGATTCCACTATGGCTAGATATAATCCTCTAGACTTTAACATCCTCTTTCAAAACACCATGTTTTGGCTCCCCATATGAGAGGAAGTATGGAAGACAAAGGGGAAACTGAGAGGTCCAGTTTTGAGCTCTCTATCCCTCTTAGCCAGATTAGCTCTACTTTTATGTTTTACTCTAGAATTCTGCATAAAATTTCATTTGAAAAAAGTATTCTATTTTTTTTTAAATGTTAACCTTATTTAAAGGTGAGTAAATGATACTCTTTTTCTTATGCTTGGTGTCTTTTATTTCTGTCTTTTAAAAGATGCCTGAAAACTTTATGCCTCCTGTTCCCATCACATCACCAATCATGAACCCTTTGGGTGACCCCCAGTCACAGATGCTGCCGCAACAGCCTTCAGCTCCCGTACCTCTGTCAAGCCAAGCTTCATTTCCACAGCCACATCTTGCAGGTGGCCAGACCTTCCATGGCATACAACAACCCCTTGGTCAACCAGGCATGCCACCATCTTTCTCCAAGCCCAATATTGAAGGCGCCCCAGGGGCTCCTATTGGAAATACCATCCAGGTAACAGTAAATCTGCATAAGTGGAATGGGGAGATGGCTCTGTTTCAGTTCATTTTTTTAATGTGTTAACTTTGATGTTTACACCTTTATTAATGAACATCTAAATTTGGTTTCAATTAAGACAACCTAAATAAATAATAGTAACCCTTTTTTTAAGATCGATCATGTGTAGATATTTTTCAATTACATGGCCGTAAACTTTCTAGAAGAGGCTCATATATTTGCTAGTGTATGTTTACACTAACTTGACAATTGCAGTATTTCATTTGACCTAATCCGTAGCCATAATTTTAGATCAGTTGAATCCATATTTTCAGCCAGGCTTGCTAAGCAGAAGCTATTTCCAAAGGTTTTTCCCTTTAAAATATAAAATAAAAATGTAATGAGTTATATCTTTTCTTGTGTATGTGTAAGAGCTAATAATATACAGCATACCTTCAGATGGAGATATAAATTTGTACTTGCTTTTCACGTACAGCTAGTTGGCAGGGTTCTAGATGATAAAAAAAAGTCATATATAACTGACTTAGACATACAAAGATAAACATTTTGATCTGTTCATGAAAAGTGAAGAGCTTGGGTCAAAGTTAACATAAGATGAAACAAATCCCTGCACAAAGTATAAAACTAGTTCTGGTTTTGTCTTTGATTCATTAAAGTCAAATTTATAAAGATGTATCTCTATCACAAGGGTATGCTTTACTATTTTTTTTTTTTTTTTTTTTTTTTTAAAGATTTTATTTATTTATTTGAGAGAGAATGAGAGACAGAGAGCATGAGAGGGAGGAGGGTCAGAGGGAGAAGCAGACTCCCTGCCGAGCAGGGAGCCCGATGCGGGACTCGATCCCAGGACTCCAGGATCATGACCTGAGCCGAAGGCAGTTGCTTAACCAACTGAGCCACCCAGGCGCCCGGGTATGCTTTACTATTAAGAGAGAGTTCTACCTAAGGAACTTCTAAATTATAAAAACCAGTGTTTTGATGGAGGTGGGAGAACTGACTTTTTTCCCACAGGACTATAAATTATAAAGATCATTGTTAATTTTTTTTTATGATTACAAGTCTATGCTAGTTTGGGAAGCTACCCAGCCATTCACTTTTGTTTAGACCTGGGATGTTCATGCTTTACTCATCTAGACCAGAACCTCAGTTACCATCGGAAGGGAATGCTGCACAAGACGTATGTGTTCAGCCAGGCCATTACATCCAGCTACCTGCCTACCTCGATGTCTCCGAGGCACCTCACACTCAACATTTCTGAAGCCTTATACCCCTTATACCCTTATACCCCTCCCAAACCTGGCCTTCAAAAACTTGGTGTTTCCTGTTTCAGTGAATGGCACCATAATCCTTCCTATTTAATCTAGCCGAAAACCTGAGAATCATCTTCATACTCTTTTCCTTTAATCCCACTTTCAAATCTATCCCTAAATCTTGTTGATACTATTTTAAAATCTCTCTCAAATCCCTGGTCTACACTTCCAGTCTAATCTATGCTGCCTTCATCCCCAATTTTCAGCAGTGCAGGATCCTCTAATTGGTCTGCCTTTGATCCATCTATCTGCTCTTGTCTTCTCTTTGTTTAAAGCATTGCTCTGAGGATAAAGACCAAAATATTTAACATTGTCTGGAAGCCCTCAGCTTCATACTCCTCCTTGCTGTCTCTCTGCTCCAGCTACACTGGCCTCCTTTTAGTCCCCTGTATCATGATCCTTCCTTTGTACATGTTCCTCTACCCAGAATGCTTTTCCTTTCTCATTTAACTAGTTAACTCCTACTTGTCCTTCTGATATAATTTCCTGGAGAGAGCTTTCCCCTCAGTTAAATTCTAGTTATATTATCTGTTGGTTCCATTACTGTTAACTTATTAGCAATTAAATAGCAATACAGTTGCTATCTTAACATGTATTGATGGCATTTTATTTTTTTACTTTTTTTTCAAGTAACATCTTTCATTAAGATAGTAAATGTAAACTTTTTTTATGACACTTTAAAACTTTCTTTTTCTTCTTTTAGCCTAATAAATTGCCAGAGAGTTGAGATCATTTCTCAATTGGCTCACAAATACACAGTGCCTGGCACATAATTGCCTAATATTTTTGAATAAATGAACTAATAAATCAGAACTTTAAAAACAAACATTCCTTCTTCGTCTTTCCATCTGTACATTCAGTAACATCATGGTCTCTTATATCCCAGCTTTTGACTTAATCTTGGCAGTTTGGGGGCACCTGGGTGGCTCAGTTAAGCGGTTGCCTTTGGCTCAGGTCAGATCCCAGGGTCCTGGGATTGAACCCCACATTGGGCTCCCTGTTCAGTGGAGACCCTGCTTCTCCCTCTGCCTCTGCCCCTCCCCCTACTTGTGCTCTCTCTCATGCTCTCTCTCAAATAAATAAATAAAATCTTAAAAAAAAAAAAATCTTGCTGTTTGATGATAGACCAGTTACCAACCTTCAAGAGTAAACCAAAGAACAGAAGAATGCCAAGATAAACAAATGAGCCAACAAGCAGAGCAAGCAGCCACTCTAACTAGCCAGCTTTGTAAATGCCTTGTTCTTTTTGTTTCCTATTGGCATGGTAGGTCTGCTGTCTACTTCCCACCAGATACATACAATAGTAACCAACATATGTTCCATAATTGACCAAATTCTTTATATCCAGTTCTGTTTTTGAAAATCAAAGATGTAGAAGCCTGTACCTTCTACTGAATATCTGATTTTCATTTTTACTTATCCCCAAGGGATTTCACATGTTAATTTGTCATTTGATTTTAACAGCCTATCTACAAGGTAGTTAGTTGGTTTCTCTTTATCACAGAGTTTCAGGGCTTTCTGTATAGTTTCTGGTCATTTCTGGTCATTTTATGGTATTATTTCTTCCAGCATGTGCAGTCTTTGCCAACAGAAAAAATTACCAAGAAACCTATTCCAGATGAGCACCTAATTCTAAAGACCACATTTGAGGATCTTATTCAGCGCTGCCTCTCTTCAGCCACAGATCCTGTATGTATTTTTTTCTCATATTTTGCTTATTTAAAATAATCACTTATGGAGCTCTTATGTAATTGCATGAAGTCTTACAAGATATACTTTAGAAGTTTGTACAATAGTAATAAAACTAGCACTTATATAGTTTGCTTTACGTATAAAAATGTATTTAATTTCTTATATATGTAAATATTTAATCCTCACAACAACCCCATGGTAGGTAAATTTGTCATCTTTATTTTACAGACAACTAAAGTAAGCAAAAAGCTGTTAAGTAACACCCAAGGTCAGAGCCAGAATTCAGACCCAGCTTAGGTCCAGAATGTATGCTCTCACTCACTATGCTGCACTGCCCCTCAGTAGCAAACCTCGGGTTTGGCCCATAAATAGAACAGAATGGTGGTATGTAAGAAATTCAGGTTTGGGCTTTCTTTCTGAGCTTAGATCAAAGCTTTTAAAAGTAGATAATCTTATATGTAACTTTGCAAAGATCTTAACAATAATTGTTTTAGAGTCTAGAGTCCTATTCATAGTTAAAGCAACTGATTTTACTTAGTTTATTTAGAGGATGCCTGTGTATTGGCAACAACAAAAATCCAACAAGGCTGGTCTTGTTTTAGATGAAATCTCAGTTTCTGCCAGTAAACATTGAATATGTTTATTTAGCCACTGGCCACTTGTCTGCTTGAAAAACAGCTTCTGGAATTTGTTGTTTCATCAAACATTGAGTATTAATATGTGCAGCTTTCTTCTGGTACTTTAGAAGGCTATTCCCTGTACTAAATGTGTCAGGAAAGCAGAGGCAGGGAAAGGTTAGCATCGTGCCTAGCATTCTGGAAGTGATGGAAACACTGAGTGAGGAACAGAGAGCAGATGAAGCAGATAGCCTAGCATACACTGTCCCCTGTGAACACCTCTAAATAGGACACAGTCATTCAAAAATAGAAGAGTCCTAATAAAAATGAAGGAAAACTCCAGCCCTCCTTCAGGCATGAGTCAGTATAGAGAGGTTGAGAAGACACGTAGTACACAGCCCAGCTCAATAAATTTTTGTTGAGTTTAAACTCCTCTAGGTCAACATATCATCTTCCTTCTGGGCCCACAGGAGCCCTGGGCAGAAGAGAACCACAAAAGACAAACTGTTCCTGTAATTCCTGTAACCAGTTAGGGGGGAAAGTCCTAATATCCTATCCTACCCAACTGACTCTGCCCCTGGGGTAGCGCTCCTGCCGGTAGCTAGATGAGATTAACTTTGAGCAGGGACTATCAGGGTTCTCTTCCACACAAATCCTTTTCATCAATAGCTGGAATCATTTTTTTTTTTTTTTTTTTTTTTTTTAAAGATTTTATTTATTTATTTGAGAGAGAGAATGAGAGAGAGAGAGAGCATGAGGGGGGGAGGGTCAGAGGGAGAAGCAGACTCCCTGCCGAGCAGGGAGCCCAATGCGGGACTCGATCCCGGGACTCCAGGATCATGACCTGAGCCGAAGGCAGTCGCTTAACCAACTGAGCCACCCAGGCGCCCCTAGCTGGAATCATTTTTACAATATTGCTGTAATACGTATTTTCACTTAAGTTATGTCCAGACAACACAAGGTAATTTTGCAGCATGACTTAGTTTGTAATGTTATGCTTGATATCTTCATCTCTTTCTCTCTCTTCTTTTTTTTTTTTTTAATTCATTCCAGGTATATAATACAGTGCTTCAACAATTTTGTACAGTACTGAGTGCTCATCATGATAAGCGCACTCATTAATCCCCATCACCTATTTCACCCATCCTTCCATCCACCTGCCTTCTGGGTACCATCATATTCTTCTCTGTAGTTTAGAGTCTGTTCCTTAGTTTGTCTGTCTCTCTTTTTTTTTCCTTTGGTAGTTTATTCTGTTTCTTAAATTCCAAATGTGAGTGAAATCATATATTTGTCTTTCTCTGAATGACTTATGTATTTAGCATTATACTCTCTAGCTCCATCCATATTGTTGCAAATGGCAAGATTTCATTCTTTTTATGACTGAATGATATTCTGTTGTGTATATATACCACATCTTCTTTATCTATTCATCTATCAATGGACACTGGGTTGCTTCCATAGTTTGGCTATTGTAAATAATGCTGCAATAAACATAGGGGTATATGTATCCCTTTGAATTAGTGTTTTTGTATTTTGGGGGTAAATACTCAGTAGTACGCTTGCTGGATCATAGGGTAGTTCTATTTTTAACTTTTTGAGGAACCTCTGTACTGTTTTCCAGAGTGGCTACACCAGTTTGCATTCCTACTAATAGTGCAAGAGGGTTCCCCTTTCTGTACATCATCACCAACACTATGTTGTTTCTTGTGTTGTTGATTTTAGCCATTCTGACAGATGTGAGATGATATTTCATTGTAGTTTTGACTTGTATTTCCCTGATGATGAGTGATATTGAGCATCTTTTCATTTGTCTACTGACCACATGTATGTCTTCTTTGGAGAAATGTCATTCATGTCTTCTGCCCATTTTTTAATTGGATTATTTTTTTGGGGGGGTGTTGAGTTATATCAGTTCTTTATATATTTTAGATACTAACCCTTTACTGGATATGTCATTTGCAAATATCTTCTCCCATTCAGTACATTGCTTTCAGTTTTGTTTATTGTTTCCTTTGCTGTGCAGAAGCTTTTTACTCTGATGTAGTCCCAGTAGTTTATTTTTGCTTTTTATTTCCTTTGAGGAGACATATCTAGAAAAATGTCGCTATGGCTGATGTCAGAGAAATTACTGCCTGTGTTCTCTTCTAGGATTTTTATGGTTTCCTGTCTTATATTTAGGTCTTTAATCCATTTTGAGTTTATTTTTGTGTATAGTGTGAGAAAGTGGTCCAGTTTCATTCTTTTGCATGTAGCCGTCCAGTTTTCCTAACACCATTTGTTAAAAAGACTGTCTTTTTCCCATTGGGTATTCTTGCCTCCTTTGTCGAAGATTATTTGACCATATAATTGTGAGTTTATTTCTGGATTTTCTATTCTGTTTCATTGATCTATGTGTCTGTTTTTGTGCCAGTATCATATTGTCTTGATTACTACAGCTTTGTAATATGACTTGAAGTACAGAATTGTGACACCTTCAGCTTTGCTGTTCTTTTTCAAGATTGCTCTGGCTATTTGGGGTCTTTTATGGTTCCATACAAATTATAGGATTATTTGTTTTAGTTCTATGAAAAATGCTATTGGTATGTTGATACATTAAAAAAATCATTCACAGGAGCACCTGGGTAGCTCAGTCAGTTGAGCTTCTGACTCTTGGTTTCATCTCAGGTCATGATCTTGGAGTCATGAGATCAAGCCCCACATCAGGCTCTGTACTCAGTGCAGAGTCTGCTTGAGATTCTCTCTCCCTTTCTGTCTGCCCCTCCCCCCACTCACGTGCTCTCGCTCTCTCTCTCTCTCTCTCTCTCTCTCTCAAATAAATAAATCTTTAAAAGAAAATCATTCACTGGGGCGCATGGGTGGCTCAGTCGTTAAGCGTCTGCCTTTGGCTCAGGTCATGATCCCAGGGTCTGGGGATCGAGCCCCGCATTGGGCTCTCTGCTCGGCGGGAAGCCTGCTTCTCCCTCTCCCACTCCCCCTGCTTGTGTTCCCTCTCTCGCTGTCTCTCTCTCTCTCTGTCAAATAAATAAATAAAATCTAAAAAAAAAAAAAATCATTCACCAACAAACAAAAAAATTATTCACCACAGTCAAGTGGGATTTATTCCCGGGATGCAAGGCTGGTTCAGTATTCATAGATCAATCATTGCTTACTTCAGCAGCACATATACTAAAATTGGACCAATATAGAGAAGATTAGCATGGTCCCTGCACAAGGATGACACACAAATTTGTGAATATTCACAGACCAATCAAAGTGATGCATCACATCCAGCAGAGAAAGGATAAAAACCTACATGGTCATTTCAATAGATGCAGAAAAAGCATTTGACAAAGTACAAAATCCATTCCTGATAAAAACCCTCAACAAAGTAGGTGTAGAGGGAACATACTTCAACATAATAAAAGCCGTATATGAAAAACCCACAGCTAACATCATCTCCGTGGGGAAATATTCAGAGCTTTTCCTTTCTCTTTTGACGGATTGACATTCCTTCCTCCAACATACCAAGAGCATGTCAGCATCAGCAGCTTTGTACTTGCTGCTCCTTCTGCCTGGAATCTTCCCCCACATAACTGCATTACTCACTCCACCCTTTTTCCAGGCTTCTCAAATGTCCCAGTAGCTATCCAGCCTTTCTTTACCACCTCATACTCCTAAACTTCTAGCCCCTCACTCTGTTAACTCTTTCCTCATGGCATTCATCACCATCTCATCTACAACATACTGTTTATTTAGTATCTTTTTCCCACCCAATAGAATTTGAGGTCCCTGAGACATGAGCATGGCACATAGTAGGCACTCAATAAATACTGAAAAACAGTGTCACTTCTAAAGCTGTTGCATAATGTACGTTATTAGCTTAATCACATTGTAATTGAAACCTTTAATTTTAGTTTTAGAATAGTTTTCTCTCACTATATTTCTAGAACAAGGATTGGGAGGTGGGAGGACTCCTTGATTTAAGAACTCATTTTACTACTTCCCTTTTAGTAATCTTAAGCCACCAGAAGGTAATTTTCTTTTTTTTTTTTTCTTTTTCCTTCTTGGTGTTTTAAAAGCTCAGAAAAAGGGGCACCTGGGTTGCTCCATCAGTTAAGCATCCAACTTTTGATCTCAGCTCAGGTCTTGATCTCGGGGGTCATGAGTTCAAGCCCCACGCTGGACTCCACAGCTGGGCATGGATCCTACTTAAAAAAAGAAAAAAGAAAGCTCAGAAGCAGGATTAAACATATTAATGTGACTGAGTATATAAGTAATATTTTTGAAAGGTTACAATAAGATTCCAGTTCACTTCTGTGTTTGCTGCTGTTGTAAATAGCTGTCCTTAGATCCTCTTTTCTGTAATACAGTGACCCACTGCTGCCTCCAGATGGCCCTTCCTGTGGCTTGTGGATAGTGCAGTTATACATGCACACACCTTGTCAAATGAGCTGACAGTTCATGTGAAATCCAACCACTACTCCAGTTTGCACTCCAGAAAGAAGCCCCTTATCCTCCTACCCTTCCCCATTAATAGGTTAGTGAACTCTGTCCTAATGGTCTGTTCAAGTTTCTGAGTCATAGTTGCCTCCATTTCTTTATAAAATGAAGCTGTTCAGCATCAGGAGTGTAAGGGTTAGTGAAATGAGATAGGGCAAGGTCTTTGGATAAAAGTTAAGTATCCAAATGTAACACATCTGTTTTTCTTCTACAGCAAACCAAGAGGAAGCTAGATGACGCCAGCAAACGCTTGGAGTTTCTGTATGATAAACTTAGGGAACAGACAGTAAGTTTGTGGGGAAAAAGGATTCATGATAATCATTTATTCCTAGTTTCTAGTAAATAAGCATCTCATCAGCACTAGCATGTAATATATTTGGGGGCAAAATTGTGATGACAGTGATAGAATGGGCTTTCTCTAACTGAATTTTATATGTCATTTAAATTTGGGGATGAGGGAATAGGAGAGAGGGTGTGTGTTTGTGAGATAGGGGTGCAATTTTAACTTTTCTTATAACAAAGAGTAGAAATATAATCTGCCTTGTATTGGCCCTAAGGTAACTGGCCTTCTGTTCATTTTATATGTGGCTATATTTTCTGCATTTTAACATTCCTCTTCTCCATTCCTCACATCAATCCCATCAGATAAAAATAACCACTCATGTCATGAGAACCAAAGAAAGTTGATGTAACAGTGGAAGTGGTGTGGTCCATGGACTGATCCAAAATAAATTCTTCCCTCAGAAGTATAGGCATATAATCCAAGTAATGACATGGGATAAAAACGAGATGTTACGGTTTTAAGAGATGGTAAGATTACAAAAAGCAGTGAAGAATTGATAAATTGAGTACATGGTAGCTGCTGCCCTATGAACACAAATGGACCGCAAGTTTAGGGTCTCTACTGTAGACATGGTTTTAAAGTACATTGGGTCCTTACGTTGAGATAAAATGATTAAGAACCTTTAAATTCCATCATGTGCATGGGAAAAGTTTTAAAAGGCGTGAGGCTATATCTAAAATATTTGAAGAATTAACGCTCTTAAGTGGAGAAAGACGTTAGCATTTCAACTTGGGGGAGGAAAGCTGGCTTCTATAAAAAAATTAACTGACTCATACATGTTCATAATTCATAATAATCTCCTTACATTAATCATCTTGTCATGGTTCTCCTTTATAACTTAAAGAGTTGCTTGGTCCAAAAAACTATTTTTAGAGAAGCTAAATGGTTTATTTGCTTTTTTATAATATTTGTTTCAGTCTCCTTTTAAATATCAGGGTTTATGGGAAATTCTTCCTTAATTTAATTTTTTTCTCTTGATTCTACCTTTATTTCAGCTTTCACCCACAATCATCAGTGGTTTACACAACATTGCAAGGAGCATTGAATCGCGAAACTACTCAGAAGGATTGACCATCCACACCCACATAGTTAGCACCAGCAACTTCAGTGAGACCTCAGCTTTCATGCCAGTTCTCAAAGTCGTTCTCACCCAGGCCAATAAGCTGGGTGTCTAAAAGGACATCTTTACTCCCAGCCCATTTTGCCATTTTTCCAAAGAAACATATTTTAAAAAATGTTAAGATATGGACCAATCCTCATTAGCATGTTTCCATAACAGCCAGTCAAGAGCATTTACACTATTTCTGCAGATATACTCACCTTAGAACTGCTCAAAACCCAGGTGCTTTCTTTTGTTTTAATCTTTTATTGCCCATGATGATTTTCCTATTCTGCAAATAGTGTATTTCCTGGATTACACATAGTGTGTTTTCCTGAAGTATTCTGATAAAATGTGGTTTTTAAAACCTCAGTATACTTTTTGGAAAAGGAGCATCTGGTTATGCATAAAGCGGAGCTAAAACTAAGTTTCTTTCGTGTCCTCCCTACTTCCTCTGTGTCAATCACATTAAAGTGTGTAATCCTATTTTATGTGTATATAGTCTTTTTTTTTTTTAAACAGCTGCTCAGAGTTTAATCCCTATTTTTTGTGTCTTTGGCTTCACTCAGGTCCTGAACAAATAACTAAATCTAGAGGTTGCTACATAGATTTTAGGAAAGATTAATGAAGAGTGGGATCACTAGCTTTAAATATCTGTTGGAAAAGACTGAGCATTTTCATTCTGTGGAATGCATTGACTTTTTTGTATTAATAAATGTTTTCAATATTCTTTCAGTTTTAAGATTGAATTATCTCCAGTTTATATTTAGAAATTTGTTCGTCCACTTTTTAAAAGTCACTGAGAGCTCTGAGGTTTAAATTTAGAAGGAAAACTTTAATTTCTAACTCTAAGGCAGACATTTTTCAGCCAGTTTTTCTATTAAGTGATTTTATTATAATTTGTCTTAAGAACAAACAGTGTGGTGGGGCGCCTGGGTGGCTCAGTCGATAAGCGTCTGCCTTCGGCTCAGGTTATGATCCCAGGGTTCTGGGATCGAGCCCTACGTTGGGCTCCCTGCTCTGAGGGAAGCCTGCTTCTCCCTCTCCCACTCCCCCGGCTTGTGTTCCTTCTCTCACTGTGTCTCTCTCTGTCAAATAAGTAAAATCTTAAAAAAAAAAAAAAAAAAGAACAAATAGTGGTAAACAAAAGATAATGGTCCCCGTAGAATCTTGAGAATTAGATACTAATAATTCTTCATTGTTACATTATGTAATTTCACATAAGTAGGTTGGAAACTGAGAAAATAAACATTGTAACTACTGTGGAGTTGCTGTTTCAAGGAGTTAGAGTAGTTCCAGTAAGAGTAGTAAGAGTAGTTCATCAGGCTTTGTACATCCTGAGTGAAATAGGTTCCAAGAACCTCTCATTTTCTTTTGCTGGGATTCCCTACTTGCCAAATAAAACCCCTCTTTTAAAAATTAATCCCTCGGTGTTTAGCTCAGAATAGTTTTATAACCAAAAAAAGGAGGACCTTGATAGCATGTGTGAACATTGGAACCTCAGGACCGGGGTGATCTCTCAGCGCCGTGCCTTCAGTCGCCTGGGAGTGTAGTCGCCTTAGTCAGTTCTGTGACTCACTGAAGTGAGTGGCAAGTGAGTGCTTGACCTTTGGGATCTGACTCTCAACTGTGGGGTCAGCCCAAGACCCCATCGGAACAGCAGGCTGGCCTCTAGCAATTTTTTTCATCTGTTGTCCTTATAGTTAGGGTCTGTTTTATGTTTACCCTGATATGATAGTGGCATAGTTGGCAGCATTTTACGAAAAAACAAATTCCCAAAAGAGGAGAAACGAGTAGGTAGCAGTAGAGCCCTGGCCAACCCCAAAGATTTTACGAGTATGAGTGTAAAAAAACAATGTGTCACTGACATCTGAGCAGCCGTTATCCTCCTTTTTCAGCACAGCATTGTGATATTTTTTCCCCTACTGTGCAGACATTTTTCCACATGACTTATAACCTTGGAAAAGTTCCACATAAATGGATGGTGGTAAGAGGAGCTGAACCCAAAATACTGTGTTGTCTCTGAAGTATGAAGATAACAAGAGATTATGGAAAGAGCATAGTTTGTTTTCTTGAAGAAAAGCAGAACAACTTTCAAAAGTTTTTTTTTTATAAAATTAGAGAAAAAATTCGAACTTAATTTTGTAAATGAGCCTGTTTTTAACGTTTTCACCTCCAAAGACATTGCATTGTATACCCGCACAATTCAGGCACCTCTGTATAAAGTTATTACACAAAGATGCGGTGGATCTGTTTAGTCTGGGAAAGTCACAGCTGTATCCTTGCCATTACTTCATGCATAGTGATGAGTCATTCTTTTGCATCCCAAATTTGTTCAGTTTTGCCCTTACATTGGGTGCGTTTTATTTCTTTAACCTACTTAATTTTAAACAAGGAAAGGGGTGTGAGGGAACCTGGTAGGTGGGGCTGGGTGTCAGCCAGGAGATGTATCAGATCTCTGGGAGGTGATTTTTTTTTTTTTTTAAAGATTTTTATTTATTTGCTAGAGAGAAAGACAGCCAGAGAGGGAACACAAGCAGGGGGAGTGGGAGAGGGAGAAGCAGGCCTCCCGCCGAGCAGGGAGCCCGACGCGGGGCTCGATCCCAGGACCCTGGGACCATGACCTGAGCCGAAGGCAGACGCTTAACGACTGAGCCACCCAGGCGCCCCTGGGAAGTGATTTTTTATATTGCACCTGCTCTTCTCCATTTTTCATATGACCGTTTGTGCTGGGTGGGATGGATGTATTCTTAGGCCCCATTTGAAAATCTTTATATGTAATGGGATACATAGCTGATGGAAGTCGTTGTGCATTTGGATAGTGTGGCAGCAGGAAAAAGTTGGGAACAACTGCTCTATACTTGACTATTGAGAGCCCAATGAGCCTATATATTTCTTTGGATTCAGAAAACTCCCATGTATCCTGGAGGACAGTAGAGTTCCTGGCAACCAGATGTACGCTGATTAACTCCTGCCTAAAAGGTAAAAGGGATGGTGACTGGTTAACACTTCTCTGATAACCATTTGTCTCCTGAGCCAGATTTGGGTTCACCTAAAAGTGACTGCAAAGCCAACTGTTGACTCTTCTGCTGTGGTGGAGACTTCGTTGGGAACTGTTGTGAAGATTCAGCAAGTAGTGTCCACGCGTTTGTGTAGGCATACATGCATCAGGGTGCATGCGCCCCTCTTTATTTTGTTATTCCACTGCTGTGGTGGCAGCATTCCCAAATAGAACCCCTGACAGATCTGTGGGTGTTCATCAAATGCTGAGGATGTCCCAGGTAGCATCTCAAATTGTGCAGTCAATAAGAGGGATTGTTTATGCACAGAAAATCTTAACTTTTTGGTCTTAATGGATAAATATGCCAAATCTTTCAGTCAAACTAGATTACAAAGAAAAAGCAGTCACATTAGCTTTATATTTCCACTCTTTCTGGTACACTGCTTGTTTCATCTACATTTCCGTAGCATCGGTGCTTTGTCACTGTACCAGTCCCCGAGGCCCAGGCTGCACAGTATGCATCTAAGCCTCATGGGAGTCAAATTGTACCATTCTTTCATTTCCAGCTGTTTGCTTTTTTACCCGCTCGGGGAGGAATGGGATGTGTGGGTTTTAAGGTGATTGGTGTAGATCTTGAAAAAGCTAATAAAATCCAGCAAGAGAAAATAGACCTTTTTTACAAAGATTTATTTGAGAGAGAGAGAGCATGGGGGGAGGGGCAGAGGGAGAGAGAGAAAGAATCTCCAGCAGACTGCCCTGCTGAATGGGAGCCCCACATGGGGCCTAAGTCGATCCCGCAACCCTGAGATCATAACCTGAGCCCAACCAACTGAGCCACCCAGGCACCATAGAAATAGACTTTGGTATAACTGTGGTACATGTTTTTTGCATTCTGGATTCATGTTTCTAGAGATCTGATTTATTTAGCAAACAGTCTTAATGTTGTTAGTCTAAAACACCTAGAATGACTTTGTACAAACATCATTACTCAGTAATGTCTGAGGTCTTTATTTTAATGGAGGTGTACTCTCTGTTGAATTTGAATTCAATTTTTGGCTGACATTCCATAGACCTAAAAGGCTATTGTTCATCAGGTAGATCTTCCTGCTTTTATTGCTGTGCCTTATAATTTCCAAGTCCATAACCTTTCTAAAACCACCTCTTGTGTATCAGTGGGTTCACGCTGTGCAAACATGGGGTTGGAGGGGGGATGGCTTCAGAAGCCTTGTGAAATAGAGAAAACCTAGTTTCTATTTCAAAAAAATACAAGAGTTTGTTGGATTTTTAGTCTGTGTGAAGTAAATCCTAATGAAATTTGTGTCTCAAACATCTGCCATTATCTCTTGTATACCTTTAAAGGCATTTATACTTCCCAGCTCTAGAGAGTAGCATTTTAGCATTGTTACTAACTTGGTTTCTTTACTTCAGTAGATATTTGTAAAGGGCTTCATGCAGTACAGTAGGAAGACTTCATGTCCAAACAGATGTGTGTTTCCAGATAGGCGATGTAAAATGAACCAGTAGGGAGCCTATCATAGGAACGGAATGGATTCAAATTCGATAAGAGAAAAGTTCCAGACCTTTTTTTTTCTGATAAGTAAAAGGGCAGTGAGTATAATATATAATTCAAGGGAACCGTTAAGGCTGGCCAATAAGTATGATTTGGTTAATGATGAGAAATCATTTCATCTTGCACTTTGTCCAGTAAAGGAACTCCCCACTCTAGGAGGACTAGAATGTGTGTGGTGGAATTGAATATCAAAACAGACTTACGGAAAAAAAAAAAAAAAAACGAGACTTCTGTAGTAAAGAAGGAAAGCAACCATCTCCTAAACGTGACCTAAAATAACTTCCTTTCCCTCTGGCTATATCTCCAAGTAAGATGACTTTCCTGACCCTTTTTTTGCCTGAAGGAGTCTTCGGGAGAAAACAAGTCAGTTTTAACAGGCAGAAACCAAGTCCACAAAGAGTTCTCTCCTGGGAGGTGCTGCTTGGACACCCTAAAGGGACCTCACCTTTCCTTGAGCTGGATACTTCGCTTCCTCTCTCAGTCCTCACATCAGCCCAGGGAGCTAAGCTATTCATTCCAGTTGCCTGGTGCATCTGGTAAGCAGTAGACTGCTGGATTCAAATCCAGATCTCAGCCTAGTGAGCACATTTCTTCCACAAAACCACATTGTTCCCAAAGTAACTGCTGCTACAACAAAAAACGCATTCTGCTTTCTGATTTTGTGCTTCCCCCTCCTATTAGTCTGCAGACACCTGGCATTTCCCACAAACAAGGAATGTGGTTATGATAAATGGATAAGCTTATTGAGCACTGTGTATTGGCTTCTTTTGAGGCAGGTTGTCTTTACGTGCTGGGGAAAATGGCCCCTGGCAGCCCAAAGCCTACATCTCCCCTGCTTATGTTACACCAAGGGGAGAGGAAACCTCTCACAATACCCAATTACTGCTCACAACAATAACTCCAGTTGCTTCCATGTGGGTCTCATGCCCACTACCTACCTGAGTTCTGTGGCCAGAGAGATAGGATGCCAGAATTGGCTGGCCCACATAGTGTGCCCACCCTAGTATGAGCACAGTGATTTGAAACCCTATGGAACAGTTCCCCCAAAGGAAAGGGTGTGATTTAGAGAAGAGGGGGGAGAGAGTAGGCCAAAACAACCCCTTACCTACCAGAGGGAAGCCCTTGGTGGTCACAGTAAAAAGTTTCATGGCACCTGTCTGAGAGAAGAAACTGTTTCAGTGTCTTCCCTGCCACTTACTGTCAGCCAAATGCCACCGCTTTCTGCCTCCAAATCCCCATTTGTAAAATGAGGGGGTAGGATTAGATGATCTCTAATTTCACTTCCAGCTCCGGAAGTCTGTTATCCATCTACCTTTCCCACAGCATCTTTGTATATTAACTGCAAGTCTTCAAAAAGGAATAGAAAACGTTTGGATAAGCATCAAAGCTTTGAAGAAAGATGACAGAAACAACTCAGGCCTATTTATAATTGGATATCTTTTTTCCTTTTGTAGAATTAATTTCACTGCTAATCTGGAGAAAGATCAATGCAGCACTTTCCTTGATTGGAAATAAGTAAGGAGGCATTAAAAAAAATAGTTTTCTAATTTGAGGACTTGGAATAAACACATTTGCTCAGCCTTGAGGTCCTTAAGTCGTGAGTTTCCCTCTGTAATGATCTATATTTCCATGAAATTAACCATTCTACACACCTGTTCCCCACATCAAGAATAGGCCACATTTGATTACACAGGATAATCAACAATGAACTAGTTTTTTCTCTGGTGCTGCAAATCTGGGTCACCCGTTTGACATTCCTGAACTCTATTTACAGATGCCCCCTCCCCGCCTGAGAACAACAGGGGCCTTTGCCTTTTAAGAGCAGCCTTTGGTAATTGACACAGCAGGGAGAGAAAGAGATCATTGAAACAGAAACAATCACTCAGCTAATGCTGAGAGGTAAATAAGAGCTTCTCTACGATTATCTGCCCTTGGAAACCAAAATAAGGATCTTAAAAGAAAATGGGCGGGTGTTTGTGGGGGAAGGGGAACTAGAGAGCTGGAAGAGATGTGGGTGAAAACCACGTCAATACTGTCTTCTGTCGCAGTAATAGGGTTTGTTCATTTATTTCAGAGAGTTGGGATTTTGCAGCAGGGAGAGAGAGTGGGGAGGAGTTTGCTTTGGTTTGGGCACCCTGTTTTTAGCCAGATGTTTTGGTCAAAGGGGGATGTGGTGTAGGTATTCACAAATGTTAACTTGCCATGACTGGGTCTTAAAAGATGATTAGTGATCCCCATAGCATTTGCTGGAGTTTGTGGTATATTCTTAAAGTGAGTATTTGATTACTATCTGGCTTCCCTACTGGACCTTGAGCTCCATGAGCATAGCCACATACTCCTCTGTCCATGGAGCTGAGCTTATGCTTGGCTTCTAGAAGAGGCTCAGTAAATAGGTATTGAATGAAAGAATGTTATGTGATTCAAACTGAAGATAACTTGGAAAATTGCAAAGGGCAGCAGAAGAGACAGGTTTGGGTTGGTTTCAGTACTCCAGTGCATTTTTCATTAAGTAGATGCTCTTAATCTAGGAATTAGGAAGTAAAGGCCTTCAAATCTGGCCATCTTCCATGCCTAGTTTCCTGCTGCCGAATTGTAGCACTCTATTAAGGGTGGTCAGGAAATGTGAAATGTGGGAAGTCTTAAGTAATAAGGCTGGGTTTTTGTTAAACCCCCTCACTCCCTTCACATCCAGAGCAATAGAATTCATTTTATAGGAACAGGTCCCCCGCCCTTCATCCACTGCTATAAAATCTCAATGAGAAATTTTTCCAATCCATTTAATACAGAAAAGGGGGAGCCGACCCTTCTGTGACTAGAGGAAGCTGAGAAGACTAATTTTCTATTAAGCCCATAGTGTTGGTATCTCTCAAAACCAATCTTCTAGTAATCTTGAAGGCTAACTTCCCAACTTTATGCTCCCCTGAAATTAATCTAAAGCCTCTGAGTGGTTTTCTCACACCAGGTGCACAAAGGTTGTTTACATTTGAAATTGTTGTCCATGCATCTCATCCAAAAGGCAATCTCCCCTCCCTCTCCCTTTAATTCCACAAGAGTTGCAGGTTACATCCCTTCCTGGTACCAGGGGAGTTGCCTGATAAAGCAGAGCAGCTGGTTTTATTTCACAGTTCCCTGCTGCAGCTACAATTTGTTCTTGGAAGGTCTGAATCCCTCCAACCTACCCACCCAGTTATGCTTCTTTTCCCAGTCTGGGATCCCAGGTCCCAGACCTGGCTTCCAGGTCAGGCAGGTTTCATGACTGCATGAAGTCCACCTCTCTAGGGTGATTAGAAAATAATGTAATATCCTTGTGATTTTGTAAGTGTTCATTGACAATTGAGAGCGGTTACTTGCCCTAGTATAGGAAGCCTCCCCCAAACCATTGGGCACCTGGCTCACAATCTTTTTCAGCTAAAACTGGACATCACCAGCTGTGATTTCAAACTCCTGGGAAGGTCCTCTCCAGTAGACCTCAATCTCCTCAGCACCAGTGTACCTTTGACCTCCCCATCTCCAACAACAGCCACTTCTATAATCCTGTGGCCTCACCTTGGAATGGATCATTGGAAACTCTTCTACCACTATAGGTCTTAAGTCCTAAATCCCACTCTTGGAGCACAGTGACCTTTACTTCCTTTATTCTCATTCCCTAACAAACAGAAATCTGCTCCAACTTCTTTCAAAACCTTGGTGCCTTTGATTCCTCTACTGTATATGAGTTCTTAGCTCCCTTCTGATCACACCTCCTTTCCCCATCCTGGACTCTGCACAAACTTCTCTTTCACCAGCACCTCAATTAACTGGCTCTCCTGTCCTCCCGTCAAATCCCCATCCCTACTTCAATTTGGATATTCCATCAGACTGCTGAGTGAAGCTGTGCAACTATAACTGTGCAGACTGAAGCCATTATAAGCTTGGAGCATCCATTCTTAGTTGGGCCCTTAATTTGGCTCAATAACCTTTTAAGGGTCCTTGGTCAGCTTCCTCTTTCATTCTGCTCAACAGCTCTGGAAGCCTTCATCACTTTTCTCCAGGTCTCTACCAAATTCCCACTCTGCTTACCCAGCAGATGATCTGACCTTCCCTTCAGAAGAAATAGTCTATCAATGGCACCCTCCCTCACTTTACTGACTCTAGAACCTTTATCTGCCCTCCTCTTCATTTCCTTCCAGTCTTCAAGAACAAGCTGTCCCTCTGCTCAAAGTGCAACCATCTGATCACCTGATCTCATCCTGCCTAACCTTCTCCCCAATCCTAGGAAACTAGCTCCATCAAGCAACCCCTTCCTCGTATTTTTGACCTTTGACCTTTCATTATCTTTCCACTAGCCAAAAAATATGCTCAAATTCCTCTTATCTGAACACTCAGACACACACTCAGTTTTGCTTCTCCATCCTTCTCTTCACTGCCAAGCTTCTTGGAAAATTGATTTACATACATGTGCTATGCCTGTTTCCTCCTTAAATTTTTGTGTAAGGTCTGTTCCCATAACTCACTGAAAAGGCCTTGGCAAGGGTCAGCAATGACCTTTGTATGTATTGGGCTCCTCATTCTCCCTTTTCCATAGCTTTTCTGTAACATTCGGTTTTGTGAATCCTCTCCCACATTTTGCTGATTCTCCTACTTCTTTCATCTTCTCAATCTATACCAGGGACTTCTCTTTCTTTGCCATCCTCATGAATAGTAGTTCACTAGAATTCTACCCAGAACCTCTTCTACCTTCCCAGGATAACTGCTTCTACTGCCATGGATTTTAGTATACTGAACTGTGACTAAATTGTTCTCTTCCAGCCCAGATCTTTGCTGGGCTCCAGGCCTATATATTCAACAACCTGCTGAACAGATCTACTTGGATGTCTGACGAAACAGGACTTTTTCTTTTTTTGACTTGCTCTTGCTTCTTCAGGCCCAGTCTCCAAAATGATTAGAATGATTATGGCGACAATGATGATGATTAATATTTATGGGCTCCTTACTACATGCCAGACTCTGTGCTAACCCTTAGTTGCCACAAGAATGCTGTAAAATACATATTATTATCCCCATTTTACAAAAATGCTAATAAGCACAGATTTAGTATCTCAGTAAGTGACACTGCCTTTCACTTGAATACCAAATCCAGAGAGCCAAAAAGAACCCTGTATTTTTTTTCCCCCTCCTCTTTCATGCTCAATTAAGCATGAAGTCTTATTGGCTCTTCCATTTTAGTTTCTTTGGATTTAGTCTTCTTCTGCATTACCTCTTCTCCAGAATCTGTGCCTTTGCTTTACTTCAGATCTTCATCATCACTTGATCAGACTGTTAAAATAGTGCCCCAACTAGTCCTCTTGCCTTCAGTCTTTCCTCTCTCTACCTCCAATCCAGTCATTTTCCACACCTCCTCTAGAGTGGTCTTTCAGTAATGCAAATTTGATCAGATTATTATGTTGCATAAAACCTTTCCAGGCCTCTGCTCACCTATCACATAGCTCTTTCTGCATGACATTCCTGAGACCCACCTACCTTCATGTGCTGCCCACTGCATGACATTTCAGCTTCGTCTCCCACTGTTTGCCTACTTTAACTTCAGATGAAAGATACCAGACATCTCCCTAAATGCCAAATGCAAAAGCTTTTGCTTTTGTTTGCACTACCGTCTCTGCCTGGAATGTCCTCTGCCATTTATTTGTCTAATAAACTACTCATCATTCAAAACTGTGCTCTCCAATATGGTAGCCAGGAGCCACACGTGGCTATTAAGCACTTGATATGTGGCTAACCTGAATTTAAAATGTGCTCTGCTATAACTATAAACAATGGATTTTGAAGGTACAGTGTGGGGGGGGGGAAGTGTAAAAGTCTTAATAATTTTATATTGATTACACATTGAAAAGATAGTATTTTGGATAGATTGGTTTAAAGAAACTACTGAAATTTATTTTTTCTACTTTTTTAATGTGGCTACTGGAAAATTTAAATTTGTACATGTGGCTTGAGTTTGTGTGTGTATTATATTTCTATTAGACAGCACTCCTTGAAAATCCTCATTTGGCAAACTTAACCAAGGAGACAAAAGACTTGTACACTGAAAACTACAAAATGTTGCTGAGAAAAATTAAAGAAGACACATACAAAGACATCCCATGTTTATGGATTGGAGACTTAATATTGTTAAGATGTCAATACTAACCAAAGTGATCTTCAGATATATTGCAATCTCTATCAAAATCCCAGTGAAATTTTTTGCAGAAATAGAAACATCTATCCTAGGGCGCCTGGGTGGCTCAGTCGTTAAGCATCTGCCTTCGGCTCAGGTCATGGTCCCGGGGTCCTGGGATCAAGCCCCGCATCAGGCTCCCTGCTCCACGGGAAGCCTGCTTCTCCCTCTCCCACTCCCCCTGCTTGTGTTCCCCCTCTCACTGTGTCTCTGTCAAATAAATAAATAAAATCTTTAAAA